>NC_091553.1:6401676-6414176 GCF_042767895.1 Penaeus vannamei
GATTCTGAAGCAACGTCAAACTGTGATTCTGAAGGTGCGTCAAACACAGTGATTCTGAAGCAACGTCAAACTGTGATTCTGAAGCAACGTCAAACACAGTGATTCTAAAGCAACGTTAAACACATTGATTCCGAAGCAACGTGATTCTAAAGCAGCGTCGAACTGTGATCCTGAAGTAACGTCAAACACAGCGCTTCTAAATGCAGTTTAAATTCAGAATGATCTTATAAGTATCATAAGACACTGGTATGCTAGAAGAACCATTAAGAACAGTGATCCGAAAAGCAACTTCAAGTAGATTCTAAAATCAAGATCGGGGACTTAAACGCACCAGCAAACACATCATTCTTAAAAACAGCTTCAGTCACAGAGATTAGAAAACCAGCAACAATCACATATTCTAAAACTAGCAACAATTCTAAAACCAGCAACAAACACAAATATTCTAAAATCAGCAACAATCACAGTGACTCTAAAACCAGCAACAAATATAAAGATTGCAAAACCAGCAACAAACACAAGGATTCTAAAACAAGCAACAAACAGATTTTAAAAAACCAGCAACAAATATAAAGATTGCAAAACCAGCAACAAACACAAGGATTCTAAAACAAGCAACAAACAGATTTTAAAAAACCAGCAACAAATATAAAGATTGCAAAACCAGCAACAAACACAAGGATTCTAAAACAAGCAACAAACAGATTAAAAAACCAGCAACAAACACAGAGATTCTAAAACCAGCGACAAGCACAGAGATCCTAGAATCAACATTAAGCACAGGTATTCTAAAACAAGCAACAAACACAGATTCTAAAACAAGCAACAAACACAGATTCTAAAACCAGCACCAGTCACAGAGATTAGAAAAAACAGCAACAAACACAAAGATCCTAAAAACATCAACAAGCACAGAGATTCTAAAACCAGCAACAAACACAGAGATCCTAAAAACATCAACAAGCAGATCCTAAAATCAACATTAAGCACAGAGATTCTAAAACAAGCAACAAACACAGAGATTCTAAAACCAGCAACAAACACAGAGATTCTAAAAGCAGCAACAAACACAAAGATTCTAAAACCAGCAACAAGCACAAAGATTCTAAAACCAGCAACAAACACAAAGATTCTAAAACAAGCAACAACCACAAATATTCTAAAACAAGCACAGAGATCCTAAAATCAACATCAAACACAGAGAATCTCCCCAAAACCCAGCACCAAAAAGTAAACTGGAATACACAGGGGCGGGGGTAACTCAGCGCCCCCTGAGGAACCCCCTACGCCTTGATCACTCCCAGGGGATTCATCAGTTTCCATCCCCAACAGCTACCCGAGATCGATCATTTATGCCTGTGATTTATGATAGGATTTGGCACCTGGAAAGATCACGTTTTTCTTCCCTGCAGAAACTTCACTACACATTGGCCTTATTGGTAAAATTCAGTCGGGAAATATGTTAATGGTTTTTAATGCTTTTCTCTTGTATGGAGCGCTTTCTGTATAGTGCTTCACGATAAAGTGATCTCCCTTTTGCTTTGTTATTATTCCTAGTGCTGGTGGTGCATGTTTCATTATGCTTGGTACCATTGTTGCTATTTTTCCTTATATATATATATATATATATATATATATATATATATATATATATATATATATATAATATATATATAAATGTCCGTGCGTGCGTGTGTGTGTGTGTGTGTGTGTGTGTGTGTGTGTGTGTGTGTGTGTGTGTGTGTGTGTGTGTGTGTGTGTGTGTGTGTGTGTGTGTGTGTATATATATATAAATATATATATTATATATATATATAGATGTCTGTCTGTATGTATGAATAGATGCATATATATATATATATATATATATATATATATATATATATATATATATATATATATATATATGCCGCGCTAGTCCAACGATTAGAGGACAGCGCTCCAATGACTTTCTCGAACCCGGTTTCACGGTGAGAAAACGATATATCGCCTCGGGGGTCAAACTCTGTCATTGAGGGGCAAGTCGTCGCCGTGACCAAGGGGGACTGCGCTAAACTGTTATTATGTTACTGCTATTATGTTTCAAATCATTTCCTTAGTTGTAATGACCATTACTTAGTGTTAGAACGTCTATTAATATTTTCCTTCGTTGGTTGGTTATAAATCATCACAATCGCGTTATGGTTATCAATATCATCATCATTGATATCGTTTTTACTCTTATTTATATCTTATTGTTATCATCGTCCTCCTTATTAATTATTATTAGCATTCATTTTCACCTGCTTTTCTCGTGTTTGTATCGAGTCTCTGTCTAAAGAAATAATCGGATTTTGCAGCGTATCATCTTCATAATCTTCTTTAACAGTATTACAGCAGCATTGATAGAAACTGTTATTATTCCTGGCATTAGTAGTAATTGTAATATCATCATTATAAGTTGTAATTTGATGATGAGAACGATGATCATCAATATAATTTTTTTTATAATATTTACACACACATATATATATGTTTATTGTTATTATTATTAATCTTATTATTGTTACTTTATTACTATCATTATTAGTTACAAGAGTAGTAATAAAATCATGGCTTTTGTTAGCATTATAAGAGAGTCATGAAAAAGTGTGCAATAATGTTATCAATATTATTATTATCATCAACAGCATTATCATTAACAATATAAGTTTTTAAATATTGTTTTCATATGTCCAACAGGATCATTATTAACATATCTCTGGTATTACTAATATTGCTAATGTCAGCATTGTCATTATTAGTATGAACATTATCACTATTACTTATATAATATTACTATAACTCATTAGAACAGACTTACTTTTTTACCATCATCACTAAAAATTAAAGTATTGTTTTTTAATTCATCATCATTGCAAAGTCTCCTGTCACTTGTATTTCACATCTGCAATATCATGGTTTAAATGTCATTAGTGCTTCAATAACAGATGTGATAAGAGACGTATTAATAAAATGAAACGTTAGGCCTTCGTAAAACCCGGTGTAGTTTACTGTGACTGATGATGGACTTTTGACTAGCTCAAAACGCTAGATTTTATTTGGTTTTATTGTAGCTGTTTTGATTCTTTACTTATTTATTCCATCAGAGATGTTAATTCTTAGTGTTATTGATATTGTTATTTATATTGAAGATTATAATTGTTAGTGATTTTATTAACTGTTGTGATTTTTGTAATTGTTTTTTTTTGTTATTTTCCCTATTATTATTATTATCATTACTTAAATTTTGATCAATATTAATTTGTTTTCATTTGATATCTTTTTTCGTTCGTTTTACTTCAATTTTTATATTTTCGATTTCATTTCATTTTTATTTTCATACTATTCAATTTCCTCATAATTGTAATATCTAATAACACCATGTTACTGACCTGCATAACTTTGTCTAATTCCTACCACTCACTGTGTCTCTTCTCTGCCGCTGCCAACTCACCTGTACTTCTTAATGATTTATTACCTGGGCCTTACGTACTCGACTAAGGGGCAGAAGTCAAATTGCTGTTGTGTTCCTCAATAGACCGCTAATGACCACAGGGCGGGAGGTACACTCACAGCAGACGACTTCCCAATGCTATTTGCTCTTTCGGCTTTTGGCCTGAAATTAGGTGCATTTCCCCGACAGGATTTCACCTCCAAAGGGACTCGAGAGATTCTGAAGTATGTACTTGCCTTGTCCAGCTCCTGAAACGATCGGTGGATTTTTTTTAGTCAAGTCATTTTTCTTTCAGACTAACTTTTTTTTTTTTTTTCGTGTATCAATACGTATTCACTGGAGGGAGCTTCTTGTTCTTTTCATATGTGGGAAGAGTGGGGTCAAGGGTACATGCATACTTTAACTTGATATTGAATGTACAAATTAAGTAACTTGGGGAAATATTAGTCAAGTACACATGTACAGTACAATACCTGTCGCCATTATGATGCCATTAAGCACCCTTTCCTTACAGTAATACTATTCTTGGTGTAACATCTGTATATATTGTATATCACGGCTGTTTTCGTGGCTACATAATTTTCTGAAAAAATGCAATGATAACCGAAAGTATAGCCAATACATAATTAGATACACGAGCATTCACAGCATATATTTATGTGTATGTGCGTTTGTGTGTGTGTTTTGTGTGCGTGTGGTATGCAAGTATGTATTTTTTTTCTTGTAATGGTTTATTCATATCGGCAGCCATGAGTAAAAGTACATAGAGGGGAAATGTTGATGTAGCTGAGTAACGTGTCTGATAAACTTTATATATATATATATATATATATATATATATATATATATATATATATATATATATATATATATATATATATATATATATATATATATATATATATATATATATATATATATATATATATACAGAGAGAGAGAGAGAGAGAGAGAGAGAGAGACGCACACACACATGTATACACAGACATACATACATATATATGTATAAACGGACAAATCCATCTTTCTGTATTTATCTACATCTGTACATATAAACACACACACATATAAATATATATTACAATATCTTGACCTTATCTATCCTCTTCCGATTTAGAATGTAATAGATACCTGTTATGTGCATATATCTATATCCTTTACAAATTTAGAAATATAAAAAATAATTCTCATCATTTTTTATTCTTGAATACGAAATTAAACAATCTAGATTTACTTATATATTATTTTACTGAGGACTTTATTCAAGATTTTAATAAAACAAGAAATGAAAGGATGAATTATTAGTAGCAATAATAGGAATAGCTTGAATATCATTACAGCTTAGAAAGAAAATAATGCTAGAAATAAAGTGAAATAAACATTGATAAGAAATAATACTCAATAGGAAGTCAGTATCACCAGATATCACAAAAAACAAAATGGAATCGATAACTTTGGAGGGTTGGAAAGCAAATCTTGCCATGAAGAGTTACATGCCATTAAAAACAGTTAAAACAAAAATGACATAGTGCAGGCTACCAGTATTAACAAATTGAAAATCAATAAACGGAATATAGAAAAAATAGACATCAAAGGATAACGATTAAATTCGTTATGAATATATCGTTAGGTGAGGATTAAAAAAAAAAAAAAAAAACGGTTGGGATACCAGGCAAAAGTTAAGGATATCTGAAATTCATTGACAGAACATCACCGAACGCAGCAAATTGTAAAGAAAATTGGGAGAAACTTGTTGATAATGTATTCAGATGAGCGAACAGGTCGATGCAGTCGCCATCTATATCTATTTCTACATGTTTATATCTATATCAGTCTATTTGTCTGTCCAGAAACCAACAAGATTGATATTCCATAGGTGGATATGGCACCTCAGTAATTTATATTGTATATACGGGTGAGTGTATAGAAAGACAGACAGATGTGTATGTGTGTAATGTGTGTATGTGTTTCTTTGGACTAAGAATAGACATGATTCTTAAAAAATAAAATAAAATAGAATAAAAACTGATACATGAAATACATTTTCTCTTTAAATATTCCATGTACTGTATTTCCATAATTCATATTATTTGAAAAGATGGACTCAACTCTCCTTTTAAGTACAATAACATCATGTCCTCAGTAAAGCCTGTGATTATTATGACTATCATTATTATTATAATTGTTGTCATTCTGTCTGTCTGTCTGTCTGTTTGTCTATCTGTCTGTCTGTCTGTCTGTCTGTCTTAGTACAGCCTCTCATTATTATTACTATCATTATTATTATAACCGTTATCATTATTCTCTGTCTGTATATTTGTCTGTCTGTCTGCAAAGAGATAGAGCAAATTATTTCCATCATTCATTATAGCCTTTATCATTGAAATCATTATTTTTGTCGTCTTCTTTATCAACTCGTATCTCCAGCATTCTTGTTAGTTATCGCATGACTCTTGTAGAAAAGGTCGCGCAGATTCCATAGAATTCAGCTTTCACAAGTATACGATCAAGTCAACTTTTCTATTGTGGTTAAGTTACGTCTTAGACAGAGGATTGTCTTTCCTACAGAGAACAACTATAGAGAAAGGTCTGAAAATGCAAGAAAGAAAGAAAGATAGAAAGAAAAAATGTCAGAAAAATCACCAGGAGGAATTTGTATTACGTATGGAGAGAATACATAAGGTTTTATTGAATTTGTTCTAGATATGAAGAGGTCCGAATACACAGGGTTTAGGGAAAAAGAAAGAAAAAAAAAACGAAGGTAAAAAGGTATAAGAGAAATCATGTCATGGGTAAAGAGAGTGGGAGGAGGGGTGTGGGGCAAGTTGACATGAATCATACATGACAAACGAATTCTACCGGTGTCTGTCTGCCATGGATGTGATTTGAGCCATTCATACCCAGACAAATGCCCGATTGAAGTGCACGATTTTTTTTTAAAGATATTTCTAAAGATAAGCATCATATCATTAAAAGTCTATTTTCATGCATCTCCCGGGAATTCTCCAGTCTCATGCAAATGCAACGTATACATAAGTTAACTATGCTTTTCATGCAGCAGATGATTTGCTTGTGGTTGATAAATTCGACATTCACACGAGCTGTCGAGTCTGAAAGTGCATTCATTGTTGGGCCTTCGACAATAGGTTCGGTTTAGTCAGTATTGGCAATGAGTCGCTGGGTTTGGAATTAGATCCCATAACTGAGCTTATTCCATCTTGTACTTAGGATCCGCTGCCTCGTCCGGGATACGAATTTATACTTTGTGTTTGTTTATACTTAGGTAGTGCTGGTTTCGTAATTACATTTTGGTAATTAACCGTTATGATTTAAAATTCTAGTAGAAGGGAAGACGAAACAAGTCTACAAGGATAAGACTTTGGGGGATTCTGAGTAGAAAAGCTTAAGAAAACATATGCATTTTAATTTCAATCATGAGTCGATTTTTAAAACACACACACAAATACACACATGCATATGTGTGAGTGTGTGTGTGTGTGTATAAAGGTGTATATTTTATATATGTATATATGTATATATATGTATATATATATATATATATATATATATATATATATATATATATATATATATATATATATATATGTATATGTATATTTATAAATTAGTTATATATATTTATTCATATATATATACATTATATTCATATATATATGAGTATGTGTGTGTATATATATATATATATATATATATGTATATATGCATATATATATATATATATATATATATATATATATATGTATGTATGTATGTATATATATGTACATATATATATATATATATATATATATATATATATATATATATATATATATATATATATATATTTATATATATATATATATATATGTATATATATATATATTTATATATATATATGTACATATGTATATATATATATATATATATATATGTACATATATATATATATATATATATATATATATATATGTATATACTGTATATGTATATATATGTATATTTATAAATTAGTTATATATATTCATTCATATATATACATATATTGATATATGTATGAGTATGTATATATATATGTATATATATAAATATATATATATATATATACAGACATATATATATATATATATATATATTTATATATATATATATATATATATATATATATATATATATATATATATATATATATATATATATATATATATATATGTGTGTGTGTGTGTGTGTGTGTGTGTGTGTGTGTGTGTGTATGTGTGTGTATACATACATATACATACATATATATATATATATATATATATATATATATATATATATATATATATATTTCTTGCAAAATATAGTGCTTACACTACATATGAATTTTGAAAACGGATGACAACGTAATTTTGTATACATATTATCAAATCATATTTTTATAATAACATACATCTCTACTGAGCAATTTTACAAAATGTGTTTAGCGCAGATTATGAACGATTTTGTGTTAATCGCGTGTGTGTGTGTGTATATATATATATATATATATATATATATATATATATATATATATATATATATATGTATATATATATATATATATATATATGTATGTATATATATATATATATATATATATATATATATATATATATATATATATATATATATATATATATGTGTGTGTGTGTGTGTGTGTGTGTGTGTGTGTGTGTGTGTGTGTGACTTATCTCTCCATTCATCTATGGCTAAAATAAACCGGAGAAGATCCCCGTCTGCAGAGGGCGCCTTCCTTCCTTTGTGTCCTACCATATCCTCCGTCTTTCTCCTATTCCCCACGTTTATCGACCCACGTGAGTCATCGCAGATCTGAGTCGAAGTTGCGTTCGCTCTCCTGTCTGCTGCTACTCTCTGCCTTTTCTTTTCGTAGACTATTTTAGGTATTCGGTTTGTTTTTTAGTTTCCTTCGTTCTAATTTTTTGTTTTCCTTTTTCTTCCCCGATTCATTCTGGTTTATTTTTTGTTTTTATTTTTCCTTTTCCCTTTCCCTCCCTCTTACGGTTCTCTTCCTGGTTTATATTCTTAATTCTATGTATGTTTCGGTCACTGGAGCAGCCTATACGTTATCGGTTTCCACTCTTTCCCTGTTCTTTATCAGCTCCTCCACTTCCATTTTTTATCCACCATTGCTAGAGCTTGTTCGTCCCTCTCTCGATGGACGTCACCCTCCTCTTTCGTATCATTCGTCACTGTCTTCTACATTTCGCTTTTTTTCTTGTATCTTTCTTTTTCTTCTCTCTCTCTCTCTCTCTCTCTGATTGTCTCTGTATGTTTGCCTTTGTTTCTCTCTTTTTCTGTCTGGATTTGTCTCTGTTTCTCTGTTTCGATCTCTCTGTCTCTGTCTGTCTGTCTGTCTGTCTGTCTCTCTCTCTCTCTCTCTCTCTCTCTCTCTCTCTCTCTCTCTCTCTCTCTCTCTCTCTCTCTCTCTCTCTCTCTCTCTCTCTCTCTCTCTCTCACGCTCCCTCTTTCTCTCTCTCTCTCCCTTTCTTTCGCTAAGATTTTAACCAGCTTCTCATTATCTTCTTCGCTAATTCTATTTTGTCAATCTATTGCATTCGTTATTAAAGATGGTATGTGCCTCTTTATGTACCAATTCAGTGTTCTATTCCGTTACATTAATCTTACTATCGACTATTTTCGCCTATTCTGACGCATCCCAAACCCTCTTTTTTTATCATCTCTCGCTTTCCTCCCTTCCATTCCCTCTTTTCTTCCCCTCGACTCACCAGACCCCTTCCCCTATCTCCCCTCCCTCCCCCCCTACTAACCAATTAGACCCCCCCTCCCTTCCCCAGGAAACTTCACAACTTTAGGTAGACTATCTCTCCTCGCAGTCTCCCCCTCCTCCCCTCTCGCTGTCTCCCACCCCTTCTTCCCCTCCCTCCCCCCCTAAAAAAATAAAGGGTTCCCAAAATCACGAGAGACAATAACACAATTACCATCCCATTACTCTAATTGGTAATGGCGACTGCGTGAAAGCTGATATGTTAAGGGGAAACAAGGGGAAGGTATGGATTGTTGTTGCCGCTCCTGCTGGTGGTGTTGGTGGCTCCTGCTGGTGGTGGTGGTGGTTATGGTGGCTCCTGCTGCTGGTGGTGGTGGTGGCTCCTGCTGGTGGTGGTGGCTCCTGCTGGTCGTGGTGGCTCCTGCTGGTGGTGGTGGCTCCTGCTGGTGGTGGTGGTGGCTCCTGCTGCTGGTGGTGGTGATGGCTCCTGCTGGTGGTGGCTCCTGCTGGTGGTGGCTCCTGCTGGTGGTGGTGGTGGCGGCTCCTGCTGGTGGTGGTGGTGGTGGCTCCTGCTGGTGGTGGTGGTGGTGGCTCCTGCTGGTGGTGGTGGTGGTGGCTCCTGCTGGTGGTGGTGGTGGCTCCTGCTGGTGGTGGTGGTGGCTCCTGCTGGTGGTGGTGGTGGTGGCTCCTGCTGGTGGTGGTGGTGATGGCTCCTGCTGGTGGTGGTGGCTCCTGCTGGTGGTGGTGGTGGCTCCTGCTGCTGCTGCTGGTGGTGGTGGCGGCGGCTCCTGCTGGTGGTGGTGGCTCCTGCTGGTGGTGGTGGTGGTGGCTCCTGCTGCTGGTGGTGGTGGCGACGGCTCCTGCTGGTGGTGGTGGTGGCTCCTGCTGCTCCTGCTGGTGGTGGTGGTGGCGGCGGCTCCTGCTGCTGGTGGCTCCTGCTGGTGTTGGTGGTGGCGGCGGCGGCGGCTCCTGCGGGTGGTGGTGGTGGTGATGGTGGTAAGAATTTAAAATCTGGGAGAGTAATGATGGTAATTTTGATGTAGGGTTATTCCTCCGCGATGAGAGACAGATGGAGAGGGAGAGGAGAAGAGAGAAGGAGAGGGTGAGGGAGAAGAGAAGAGAAAGAAGAAGAAAGAAGAAGAAAGAAAGAAAGAAGAAAGAGAGAGAACAGGGAGGGAGGGAAAGAGAGAGAGAGAGATAGAGAGAGATAGAGATAGATAGATAGAGAGAGATAGAGAGAGAGAGAGAGAGAGATAGAGAGAGAGAGAGAAGAGAGGGAGGGAGGGAATTGGGGACAGGGTGGGATAGGGGGTGAGAGAGAGAGAGAGAGAGAGAAGCGAGAGAAAGAGAGACGGGAGAGTGTCTATTTTTTTCCTGTGCTTTTGGTATGATGATGAAGGTTTAGACTAAACAGGCTATGTAGATGTCTTTGGTATATTGGAGCTTCCTGGTAGATTAGTTTCATATGCTGGCAGTCTCCGTAGACGAGTAGATAAAGCCTTGGTAGATTCGTCTGGCATGCTGAAGGATTTGGGTAGATAAGATTATTATACCGATGCCCTTTGTAGATTCGACTGACTTGCTAAATAAATAAATAAGTAAATAAATAAATAAATAAATAAAGAATATTTTGTGATATAGTACGATGGGTAAACCCGGTACAGTAATGGTATCTTAAGTACGACGGTTGGATGAGCTTATTTTGGTACTGGTAAGCTCGGACAAATAGTGCAATGGCCGTCAACACCTAGTTTAGGTAGACAATGAGCTGTTTGTGTTGATAATGAGAGTAGTAACAACGTCAATGCCCTGTTATGATTATTCACTAAGACTGCTTGGTGTTAGTTGTGATCTCGAGAGTTTAAAAACACTCGTCTCGTTTCTTAATCTACGTCAAATTGGTCCTTAAAAACAGTCGAATTTTGCGAATACGTTGATGGTCCTGGTGTAGCTAACTCGATCGCAATTTTAGTGGACGAATGAGAAACGCACTCAGTATTTCAGACAAGCTAGTTTGAATGTGTTGTGAATTCCTCATCCATCTTGTCAACGTGGAATCGTGTTTTTACCGTTCAAGGAATGGTTGTTTTGACTGATAAAACCGATATCAGTGATAGTTTTACGACCGTTATTGTAATAAAAGTGTTTCCCCTTTTACATACTGCCATTACCACACAGTCGTAACAGCGATCATTAAAAGTGTAACAACATCCATAACAGGATCATATTTTTATGCGTTGTCCGCAGCGCTCAAAATGCACGATATTCCTAGCAGATAATGTACACATCAGAAGATGAAAAAGAATATCGGAGGAGGAGACATTTGCGAAGGATATGAGCAGAAAGGAAGCATATTTTTCTCCTCTCGGCTTACAGACTATTTGCCTACATTAAAATGCCTAGGGTTGTTCCTGCGCGAAGAGAGAGAGAGAGAGAGAGAGAGAGAGAAGGGGAGGGAACGAGAGAGATGGAGAGAGAAGGGGAGGGAACGAGAGAGAGGGAGAGGCGAGAGAAAGAGAGAGGAGAGAGAGGGAGAGTAAAGTGAAAGAGAGAAAACAACAGATAGAAAGCGAAAGAGAGAGAAAGAAAGAGAAAGAGAAAAAGACAGAAAGAAGAAGAGAGGAAAGATAGGCAGAAAGAGAAAAAGAAAGAAGAAGAAATGGAAAGAGAGAGAAAGACAAAGAGGAAAAAGAAAGCGAGGGAAAAAGAACAGAAAGACAAGGAGGGAGAGCGTAAGTGGGAGACGACAGAAGAAATGGGGGAAGGAAAGGGACTGGAAAGGCAAAGCGGAGGGGAAATAAGAAAAAAAAGGAAGAAAAAAAAAGCGGGGAGGCCCTGCAGAAGAAAAAGGGAGGAGGCAGTGACTGGAAAGGCCGGCAGTGAATATAATAGGGGAGGCATTTACGGTATTGGTTGGGGAAAGGTAAGTAGGGCAAGGGAGAATAGGGCAGATGTGGGGAAATGGGTATAGATTTAACCTTAGAAGCATCTTATATCAGTATGTAGGTATCTTTCTCTCTCTATTTCTCTCTCTCTCTTTTTCTCTTTCTCTCTCTCTCTCTCTTTCTCTTTCTCTCTCTCTCTCTCTCTCTCTCTCTCTCTCTCTCTCTCTCTCTCTCTCTCTCTCTCTCCCTCTCTCTTCCTCTCTCTCTCTCTCTCTCTCTCTCTCTCTCTCTCTCTCTCTCTCTCTATCTCTCTATCTCTCTCTCTCTCTCCCTCTCTCTTCCTCTCTCTCTCTCTCTCTCTTTCTCTCATTTT
>NC_091553.1:6424176-6434176 GCF_042767895.1 Penaeus vannamei
TCTCTTACTATATATTTATTCCTTTTATCCGTTTTTAATCTATTCTTATCTCACTCTATATTTTTTCCTTTTTTCCAATTCTAGCCTGGTCTTATCTAATATATTTATTCCTTTTATCCTATTCTAACCTGTTCTTATTTATACATTCATTCCTTTTATCCGATTTGAATCTGTTCGTCTCTAACTATGCATTTATTCCTTTTATCCGATTCTTATCTGTTCTTCTCTATGCATTTATTCCTTTTATCCGATTTTAAACTGTTCCTATCTAGCTTTATATTTATCATGATTTACCAATTAAGTAAAACGTGCATAGATAGTGTACTTATATACTTAGAAAGATTTAGATAGAAGTCATTATATACGTATTTATGGAGTGTAGGTATGATTGTGAACAATTTTGGAGTATGTTAGCAGTAAAGATGATGATGATGATAATATAATAATCATTATTATTATTCATATCATCATTATGATAAATATCATTGTTGTTGTTGTTATTATTAACGGTATCTCCATCTCTATCTGCATCATCATCTTCATTATTATTATTATTATTATTATTATTATGATCATTATTATTATTATCATTATTACTATTAATATTATTATTATTATTATTATTATCATTATTATTATTATTATTATTATTACTATTATCATTATTATCATTACTAATATTGTTGTTATTATTATGATTATTATTGTTATTATGAATATTATCATCATCATTATCATAATTATCCTTACTATCATCATTATTCTCATTCCCATTATTTTCATTATCCTCATCGTCATTTTAATTATCGTTATCATTATAACTGTCAATATCATTATCATAATCAGTATCATCATTATTATCATTATCATCATCATTATCATTATCATCATATTCATTATCACGATCATTATCATTATCATCATCATTATTTCCAATATCATCATTATTATCATTATCATTATTACTTTTATCAGTATCTTTACCATTACCATTTTTATCAATATTATCATTCTCAGCTTCACTATCATATTAAGCAACATCACTCAACAGAAATCTTTCGACTTGGGTTTCTGATATTTATGACCAGCAAACTCACGGCTCAGCCTACGGTAAAGATTGCGTTTTATGGACAAGTGCATCCAATCTTTGACGGTTTTGGATGCATTTCTTTCGTGTTTTTTTTTTCGTCTTGCTTCTGTGGTTTTTTTTTTCATTTTTTGGGGGGAGTAGGGAGGGATATGATTTTTTTTTTTTTTTAAGATTCTGTTTTATGGACAAGTGCATCCAATCTTTGACGGTTTTGGATGCATTTCTTTCGTGTTTTTTTTTTTTTTTCGTCTTGTTTCTGTGTTTTTTTTATTTTTTTTTTGGGGTGGGGGGGTGGGGGGGGTTAGGGATATGATGCTTTTTTTTTTCTTTTTTTTTAAGATTGTGTTTTATGGACAAGTGCATCCAATCTTTGGCGGTTTTGGATGCATTTCTTTCGTTTTTGTTCGTCTTGTTTCTGTGTGTGTTTTTTTTTTGTTGTTTTTTTGTTTTGTTTTTGAGGGGGGTGTATGGGGGAGGGAATAGGGATGGATACGTTTTTTTTTTTTTTTTTTTAAGATAGTATTTTATGGACAAGTGCATCCAATCTTTGACGCTTTTGGATGCATTTCTTGTTTTTCTTGTTCGTGTTTTTTTTTTCTTTTTTTTTTTTTTTTGTCTTGTTTCTGTGTTTTTTTTTTTTTTTGTGGGGGAGTAGGGAGGGATATGATTTTTTTTTTTTTTTTTTTTTAACATAGTATTTTATGGACAAGTGCATCCAATCTTTGACGGTGTTGGCTGCCTGTCTTTCGTGTTTTTTTCGGCTTGTTGCTGTTTCTTTTTGGGTGCGTGGGGGGGGGAGGTAGGGATATATATATATATATATATATTTTTTTTTTTAAGATAGTATTGGCGGTTTGGGATGCATTTCCCCCCCGTCTTGTTTCCGTGTTTTTTTTTTTTTGGGGGGGGGGGGATATGTTGTTTTTTTTTTTTTTAAGATAGTATTTTTATGGACAAGTGCATCCAATCTTTGACGGTTTGGGATGCATTTCTTTCGTTTTTTCTCGTCTTGTGTTCGGGTTTTTTTCCGTTTTTTTTTTTTTTTTGGGGGGGGGAGGGAAAGAAGGGAAGGTCTTTTTTTCTTGTTTCCGTGTTTTTTTGCGTTTTTCTTTTTTTTTGGGGGGGGGGGGTAGAAGGTACGGTTTTGAATGTATTTCTTTCGATTTCTTCATTTTGTTTCCGCTTTTTCGTTTTTTTTTCTGAGGGGGGGGGGGGGTGAAAAGGGCGGGATACGATTTTTTTTCTTTTTTTTTTCTTTTTTTCTTTTTTTCTATTTTTGGCTTGTGAAGAAAATTTTCTTTTTTCTACCTTAAAGATTTCTCATGCTTTTCCTGTCAATGGAATTTGTGGCTCGATTTAGTCTCGCTGTCTTGAGGTCTTCCTGGTCACCAATTCTATTCCTTATGGAATTAATATAAATATAAATTAATATAATATAAATATAATATAGATATAAATTAATATGATATAAATATAATATAAATATAAATTGATATAATATAAATATAAATTGATATAATATAAATATGAATTGATATAATATAAATATAATATAAAATGAAATATAATAATCAATATGAATATAAATTAATATAAATATAAACTAATATAAATTAATATAAATATAAACTAATATAAATTAATATAAATTCAAAGGTAATAAGGATGAAAGTTTTGTAGAAAAAAATATATAAAGGTGATAATTATAATTTTTAAAATGAAATACAAAAGCCTTCGATACAGCGTTTTGTAAATGTACAAGGAATTTAATTAGTATTCACGTATGTTATGTAATGTTGCAAAGAAATTTTCCCTCCTTCTCCTATCCGTTCCCTTCTGTCCCTTTTTTTTTTTTTATCTCTTTCTCTATCCATCCTTTCCTCAACTTCGCTCCTCCTCCAATCCATTCTCGTTTTCCTCCTCTTTCTCTTCTCAACTTTCCCCTTTCCTCCTATCCCTTCTCTTCTGTCCTTTTTTCTCTCTCAACTTCTCAACTTCCCTCCTCCTCCTCTTATCCCTTCTCTTCTGTTTTTCTCTAACCCTCTTTTATTCAGCTTCCCTCCTCTTCCAATCCATTCTCACTTTTCCTTCTCTCTCTCTCTTCTCTTCTCAAACTCCCTCCTCCTCCTCCTATCCTTTCTCTACCCCTCCTCTTTTCAAGTTATTTCCTCCTCCTTCTCCTTTTCCTTCTCTTCTTTCCTTCTCTATCCCTCCTCCTATCCCTTCTCTATCCCTCCTCCTCCTCCTATCTCTTCTCATCTTTCCTTCTCTACCCTTCCTCTTCTCAACTGGGGGGGGGGGGGTGTTGTATGTGGGGAGGGTGTAGGGGTGGGGGTGGGGGTGCTGTATGTCTTTTTTCTTATTATTCTTTCGTTTACTGTCATGGTTGCTATTGTTGTTATTGTTATTATCATTGTTAGCATTATTAATGTAGTTATTATGATCATTATTACCATGTTTTTTTTTTCTTTATGATTATCATCACTACTGCTGCTGTTATGATAATTACTTTTATCATTATTACTGTTGTTATTAATACTATTACTATTATTATTATTATATCTGTCATCATTACCATTATTGCTATTATTATCATTATCATTACTGCTACTACAACTACTGTTATTTATAATGTTATTGTTATTATTTATTTGGAGTTTCTATAACTTTCTCTTGATATTTAGATACTAATTAGATATCTATTCGAGTGATGAATAGATATTTATATATAAACAAAACCCGTAAACAAACACATAAAAACAACTACAGCTACAAATGAAGCAACAATAACAACAACAACAACAACCCGTAAACAAACATAAAAACAACTACAGCTACAAATGAAGCAATAATAACAACAACAACCCGTAAACAAACACATAAAAACAACTAGAGCTACAAATGAAGCAATAATAACAACAACAACAACAACCCGTAAACAAACACATAAAAACAACTACAGCTACAAATGAAGCAACAACAACAACAACCCGTAAACAAACACATGAAAACAACTACAGCTACAAATGAAGCAACAATAACAACAACAACAACAACAACCCGTAAACAAACACATAAAAACAACTACAGCTACAAATGAAGCAACAACAACAACAACAACCCGTAAACAAACACATAAAAACAACTACAGCTACAAATGAAGCAACAATAACAACAACAACAACAACCCGTAAACAAACACATAAAAACAACTACAGCTACAAATGAAGCAACAATAACAACAACAACAACAACCCGTAAACAAACACATAAAAACAACTACAGCTACAAATGAAGCAACAATAACAACAACAACAACAACAACCCGTAAACAAACACATAAAAACAACTACAGCTACAAATGAAGCAACAACAACAACAACCCGTAAACAAACACATAAAAACAACTACAGCTACAAATGAAGCAACAATAACAACAACAACAACAACCCGTAAACAAACACATAAAAACAACTACAGCTACAAATGAAGTAACAACAATAACAACAACAACAACAACAACCCGTAAACAAACACATAAAAACAACTACAGCTACAAATGAAGCAACAACAACAACAACAACAACAACAACCCGTAAACAAACACATAAAAACAACTACAGCTACAAATGAAGCAACAACAATAACAACAACCCGTAAACAAACACATAAAAATAACTACAGCTACAAATGAAGCAACAACAACAACAACAACAACCCGTAAACAAACACATAAAAATAACTACAGCTACAAATGAAGCAACAACAACAACAACAACCCGTAAACAAACACATAAAAACAACTACAGCTACAAATGAAGCAACAACAACAACAACAACAACAACCCGTAGACAATCATAAAAACAACTACAGCTACAAATGAAGCAACAACAACAACAACAACAACCCGTAAACAAACACATAAAAACAACTACAGCTACAAATGAAGCAACAACAACAACAACAACAGTAACATTATGAACACGCATATACACTACGTGGGTTTTGCGGTATATAAATACAAGCATAATGGTATAAGCTTCTAAGCCATTATCCATTGCTCGTCCTAATGGTCATGATCTAGCGTAATTTTTAATGGTATTATGTCCCTCTTAAGTTTGATCTAAGTAAGCCATATATAATCGATATGGCGAGATAAGTTAAAGAGGATTTGTAGCGGTGGATAGAAATTAAGCTCCACGAGGATGATACAGTGGCGGAAGACATTATACTGAGATTAGAGGTATGATGCTTGGCACTCTATACGTCCCTCTAATCCGAGATAAATCAGGGTTATAAAAAAAAAAAAAAAAAAAAAAAAAAAATGTATATATATATATATATATATATATATATATATATATATATATATATATATATATATATATATATATATATATATATATATATATGTTCTTGATTTCGGGGGATTGTGCTATCGTATGTGCAAGGACAGGAATCCTTCATTTGCACGAATGGGATTTCTCTGCACTTTAATGACCGAATATTTCTGAAAGCTTTCTTTAATAAAGATCTCTCGAAAACGTCCTATTTTGAGCGAGGGAAGCGAGTCGATCCTTTTCAAAGAATAATCACTTAAATTATCCATGAGTGCCATTATTGCGTGCGTCAACGAAGATAATGCCGTATTTAGTTACGAATGCAGAATCAGGAATAACAGATAATAACACATGATAGGGGGAAATGTGACATACTTCTTTGCAATTTGCGGTAGGTTATAAATAGTCTGTTTTGCAATACCATGCATGAGTCAAAATGGGTAAATTCAGGATGCAGTTTATATGCGAAGCAACGGCCTGCAAAATTGTGTTTGATCTATTAAAAATTGATTCATGATAAGAATTTACTTTTTAATCTTAAGATGGGTAACACTTTCATTAGCCTTAACTTATTTTCTATTTTCTATTTTCTATTTTTATATACTATCCTTAGAATAATCGAGAAGGTCTGAGAAAGAGTGATAGAGAGTGTGAAAATTATCCCGGTAAAAATTTCGAAACTGGATATGTAGGCCTATTTGGAAAGAATTGTGGAGTTTATTGTTTTTAAGAGTGTCTAAAACTGAATTGAAAACGTGTCTGGTGATTGTGATGTGTGTATATATATATATATATATATATATATATATATATATATATATATATATATATATATATATATATATATATATATATATATATATATATATATATATGTATATATATATATATATATATATGTATATATATGTATATATATATATATATATATATATATATATATATATATATATATATATATATATATATATATATATATATATATATATATGTATATATATGTATATATATATATATATATATATATATATATATATATATATATATATACATATGTATTTATGTGTGTGTTACACATACACACACGTTTGTATGTTTGTATATATGTGTGTATGTATATATATATATATATATATATATATATATATATATATATATATATATATATATATATATATGCATGTATATACGTACATACATACATACATACATATATATATATATATATATATATATATATATATATATAGATAGATAGATAGATAGATAGATAGATAGACAGATAGATAGATATATAGATATAGATATAGATATAGATATATAGATATAGATATATGTGTGTGTGAGTGTGTGTGTGTGTATGTGTGTATGTGTGTGTGTGTGTGTGTGTGTGTGTGTGTGTGTGTGTGTGTGTGTGTGTGTGTGTGTATGTGTATGTGTGTGTGTGTGTGTTTGTGTGTTTGTATAAATATTCACGTTATCGATAGACAGATAGACAAACGAGATAAGCAGATAAATAACCATAAATAGATAGCCACATACAGATACATGTAAGTGCATACGTATACATGTGCAGGTATGCGTGTCCATCCGAGGCATAACGTAGCGTCCAGCCCAGAAGGATGATGGAGTGAAGCAGCGAAGTCAAAAACGACTCTACGTTATTTCAGTCCTCTCTCTCCTCACAAAGCTCGCCTCCCCTTCTCTTCTCTCTCGCCTCTCCATCATCCTCCATTCGGCTCCTTTTGTCTCGCATACATTCCTTCCCTTCTCGCTTTTCCGTCTTTCCTTTGGCTACCATTTGGGGGTCGTGGAGAGGGGAGGGAGGAAGGGAGGGAGGGAGGACGGGAGGGAAGGGAGGGAGGGAGAGGATGGAGGGGTGGAGGGAGAGGGGAAAAGGGTGGAGGGAGAGGGTGGGGGGAGAGGGTGGTGGGATAGGGAGAGGGGAGAGGAAAGGAGGGAGGGAGGGATGAAGAGGGAAGGGAGAGTATGGGGGGAGAGGAAGGGGAGGGAGGGAGGAAGGGATGGAGGGAGATGAAGGGAGGAAAGGAGGGAGGGAGGGATGGAGGAGAGGAAAAAGGGAGGGAGGGATGGGGGGAGAGGAAGGAAAAAGGAGGGCAGGGTGGAAGTCAGGTGATGGATAGGGAGGGAAGGAAATGGAATGAGTGAGGGAAAGAGGGGGGATGGGATAGAAGGGAGAAGGAATGAGAAAGGAGGGAAGGATGTAGGGATGGAAAGCAGGAGATGGATAGGGAGGGAGAGAAAGAGGGAAGGCAGATGGATAGGGAGGGAATGAGAGAGAGGAAAAAAAAGAAAGGAAGCGAGAACAGAAAAGAAAGGAAAAAGAAGCAAACCAGAGAAAAGGAAGGAGAGGGGGAAGGGACAGAGGAGTGACGGAAAGGAGGGGAGGGGTGGGGAGTGAGGGGAAAAGGAGGAGGGGAGGGGTGGGGAGTGAAGGGAAAAGGAGGAGGGGGGGAGGGGTGGGGAGTGAAGGGAAGAGGAGGAGGAGGAGGAGAGAGCAGAGGAGGGAAGAGGAGGAGGAGGGGAGGGGTGGGGAGTGAAGGGAAAAGGAGGAGGGGAGGGGTGGGGAGTGAAGGACAGAGGAGGAGGAGGAGGAGGGGAGAGAGGAGAGGAGGATCGAAGCCAGAAACGGTTTTCGTGTTGCCTTCTTCGCCTGGCTGCCCAAGGACCACGCTCTACCACCCGGAAAATTCCCCTCACCCGCCTCGGCAGTCTCTCGCTTCGACGATGGGACCTCTTTACGGCGATGGCTGCTAAGGATGAGGAACTCTCTCTCTCTCTCTCTCTCTCTGTCTGTCATTCTCTCGGTCTCTCTCTGTCTGTCATTCTCTCTCTCTCTCTCTGTCTGTCATTCTCTCGGTCTGTCATTCTCTCTCTCCCCTCCCCCTCTATCCTCTCTCTCTCTGTCTGCCATTCTCTCGGTCTGTCATTCTCTCGGTCTGCCATTCTCTCTCTCTCTCTCTGTCTGTCTGTCATTCTCTCTCTCTCTGTCTCTGTCTGTCTGTCATTCCCTCGGTCTGTCATTCTCTCTCTCTCTCTGTCTGTAATTCTCTCTCTCTCTGTCTGTCATTCTCTCTCCCCTCCCCCTCTATCCCCTCTCTCTCTCTCTCTGTCTGTCTGTCATTCTCTCTCTCCCCTCCCCCTCTATCTCTCTCTCTCTCTCTCTCTCTCTCTGTCTGTCATTCTCTCTCTGTCTCTGTCTGTCTGCCATTCCCTCGGTCTGTCATTCTCTCTCTCTCTGTCTGTCATTCTCTCTCTGTCTATCATTCTCTCTCTCCCCTCCCCCTCTACCCTCTCTCTCTCTCTCTCTCTCTCTCTCTCTGTCATTCTCTCGGTCTGTCATTTTCTCTCTCTCTATGTCTGTCATTCTCTTTCTCCCCTCCCCCTCTATCCTCTCTCTCTCTCTCTGTCTGTCATTCTCTCGGTCTGTCATTCTCTCTCTCTCTGTCATTCTCTCTCTCTCTCTCTGTCTGTCATTCTCTCTCTCTCTCTGTGTCTGTCATTCTCTTTCTCTCTCTGTCTGTCTGTCTGTCATTCTCTCTCTCTCTGTCTGTCTGTCTGCCATTCTCTCTCTCTCTCTCGGTCTGTCATTCTATGTCTCTCTCTCTCTCTCTCTCTCTCTCTCTCTCTCTCTCCATCCTCTCCCCCTTCCCTCCCTCCCTCTCTCTCTCTCTCTCTCTCTCTCCCTCCCTCCCTCTCTCTCTCTCTTCCGTCCGATGCCCTCTTTGTGGCGTCTCTCTACGTCCATCCCCCACATACCCCTTCCATTGTGGGTGTTTTCATATGACGAGATGGCGGCATATCCTGGGGAATTTTTTGTTATTTTGTCGATTGTCATACCATTATTATTGATATTATCATTGTTATTATTATTATTATCATTATTAATATTATTATTATCATTATTAATATTATTATTATCATTATTATTAATATTATTTATCATCATCATTATTATTATCATTGTTGTTGTTATTATTATTATTATCCTCATCCTCATCGTCATCATCATTGCATGTTCACATATCACATAGGTTCTTAAGAAAGACTTATCTTGTGTCCAGGATGCTGTAATCTTATAAAGTGTACAGAGCATCTGCCGCGATCTTCTACTCGTGAAGTAAACAAAGGCTTCTCGAGAGAGAGAGATGATGTGTATAAAGACGTTCTGTTTATGAACATATATAAAGGAATAACATTATTATAGGTGAATATTTCAATGTGATTAAATTTCTAATATACATACAATAATCATCATCATCATCATCATCATCATCATCATCATCACTATCATTATTATCATCATTATTTTATCTAACATAATTTTTTTTTGACAGACCAAAACCGTCGGGACCAAATATCGTGACATTTCCCCGACCTTCCTCATTCTATCAAACGTTTATTGTATCTCTTTCACCAAGAAGAAAATGAAGTTTTTTTCTTTAAAGTAACGAAAATGTTCTAGAGACAATACCCTCATCATCAGATCCATGCAAGTTAATCCAGCTAACAACAGATCGATGTTATGAGGGCCGTTATGCGTGCAAA
>NC_091553.1:6439176-6440220 GCF_042767895.1 Penaeus vannamei
ATGGGGAATCTGATGGACCTGTGGAACGGGAATGGGGAATCTGACGGATCTGTGGATCGGGAATGGAGGATCTGATGGATCTGTGGAACGGGAATGGGGAATCTGACGGTCCTGTGGAACGGGGATGGGGAATCTGACGAATCTGTGGATCGGGAATGGGGAATCTGACGGATCTGTGGAACGGGAATGGGGAATCTGACGGTCCTGTGGAACGGGGATGGGGAATCTGACGAATCTGTGGATCGGGAATGGGGAATCTGACGGATGTCTGGAACGGGAATGGAGAATATGACTGATCTCTGGAACGAGAATGGGGAATCTGACGGACGTGTGGAACGGGAATGGGGAATCTGACGGATCTCTGGAACGGGAATGGGGAATCTGACGGATCTGTGGATCGGGAATGGGGAATCTGACGGACCTGTGGATCGGGAATGGGGAATCTGACGAATCTGTGGATCGGGAATGGGGAATCTGATGGACCTGTGGAACGGGAATGGGGAATCTGACGGATCTGTGGATCGGGAATGGAGGATCTGATGGATCTGTGGAACGGGAATGGGGAATCTGACGGTCCTGTGGAACGGGGATGGGGAATCTGACGAATCTGTGGATCGGGAATGGGGAATCTGACGGATCTGTGGAACGGGAATGGGGAATCTGACGGTCCTGTGGAACGGGGATGGGGAATCTGACGAATCTGTGGATCGGGAATGGGGAATCTGATGGACCTGTGGAACGGGAATGGGGAATCTGATGGACCTGTGGAACGGGAATGGGGAATCTGATCCCCTGTTGGAAATTCAACTAGCTAGCGCTCCTCCGCTCATGACTGTAATAATCTCTGGGGGGGAAAGAGGGTTTAGGGTTTGAAGGAGAGCGAGAAGGGGGGGGGGGTTCATGCATAGCGAAACGGCATTATTCTCGGAGCAGACAGAGTGTGAGGTAAACAAAGGTTCATCTCGACCCAGCAGGAGAACGGTGGGATCGGGAATGGGAAATCTGACGGACGTGTGGATCGGGAATGGGGAATCTGATGGATCT
>NC_091553.1:6448220-6450720 GCF_042767895.1 Penaeus vannamei
TTCAAACACCCCCATACCCCCCTCCCCCCACCCCACCCACATCCCTTCAAACACCCCTTATGCTCCCCCCCCCGCCCAAACCCCATCAGACCCCCCTCCCCCTACCCCCCCACCCACACCCCTTCAAAACACCCCCTCCCCCACATACCCACACCCCTTCAGACACCCCCACCCCCCGCCCAAACCCCTTCACAGACCCCCTCCCCCCTTCAGACACCCCCCATACCTCCCCCCCTCCCATCTCCCCCCCTTCAAACACCCCCTATCCCCTCCCCCCCATTCAAACACCCCCTCCCCCTCCACCCCCTCCTCCCCCAGTTTCTTCCCCCCAGCGAGGGCGCCACCCTACGTAATCATCCTCTGCCAACCTGGATTTAATCCTGTCCTTCCGGCCGTGTCACGCAAATCTCATTTCTTCCTCGGCGTTGTGTGTTGTGTTGTTAGAGATTGTCTTTCCCCTTCTGTTTGGTGTTTGGGGAGGTGCTTGGGGTAGTTGGGGGTGGGGGGGTTGTTTGTTTGTTTGTTTTTTGGGTGTGTGTTTGTTTGGGGGGGGTTTGTGTGTCTTTGGGTGTGTTTGTTTGTTTGTTTGTTTGGGTGTGTGAGTTTGTATGGGGGTGTGTTTGTTTGTTTGTTTGGGTGTGTGTGTGTTTGTTTGTTTGGGTGTGCTTGTTTTGTTTGTTTGTTTGTGTGTGTATTTGTGTATGTGTTGTATGATTGCGTGTGTGTGTTTCTCTGTGTGTGTATTTGTGAGTTTGTTTGTCTGTGGGTGTGTGTGTTTGTTTGTGAGTGCTTGTTTGTTTGCTTACGTGTGTGTTTGTGTATTTGTGTGTGTGTGTATATGTGTTTGTTTGTTTGTGTGTGCTTGTTTGTTTGTGTGTGTGTGTGTGTATGTTTGTATGTTTGTGTGTGTGTGTGTGTTTGTTTGTGTGTGTGTGTTATGATATGCTTGTTGTGCGTTTTCTCGGGCCTGTGTGTAATTTCCGTATAGCCTACGTATATCGAAATAAATGAGAATATAATTTTTTCTAGTTAAATCGATAGATGCATAATCATATATAAGTACCAGTAACTACCATCATATTAATCGGAAACGACAGATCAATTAGACCTTCCCTCTACAAGATATCAAATAACCCCCCTCCCCCCCCCCCCCCCATATTACACGCTGGTAACACGACCCCAATCATTCTCACTTGCATCCAGATCATAACAACAACCATCATCATCTCGTGTGTTGATGACTTTAGACGATATTGACCCTTCCATCACCTATACATTAAGATGACGTGTTTATCCTCCATCATTCACATGCACCTGATCCAACCACAGGGTCTAGAATAGCACAGGGGAGGAGAAGGGGGAAGAATAACGTGTAATATATCCGACTACGGAGTCTGGAATAGCACAGGGGGAAGGAGGAGGGGGAGAGTAACGTGCAAATGATCTAAAAACGGGGTCTGAAATACCACAGGGAAGAAGGAGGAAGGAGAAGAACAACGTGCAACTGATTCAACCACGGGGTCCAGGTATACCACAGGCGAGAAGGGGGAAGACTAGCGTGCAACTGATTCAACCACAGGGTCCGGCATACCACAGTGGAGGAGGAGGGGGAAGAGTAACGTGCAATTGATTCACCCACAGGGTCTGAAATACCCCAGGGGAGGAGAAAGGAGAAAAGTAACGTGCAACTGATCCAACCACGGGGTCTGGAATACCACAGGAGGAAAGGAGGAGGGGGAAGAATAACGTGCAACTGATTCAGCCACAGGGTCTGCAATACCACAGAAGAGGAGAAGGAGGAAGAGTAACGTGCAACTGATTTAACCAAGGAGAATAAGGAATACCACTGGGAAGAAGTAGGAGGGGGAAGAATATCGTGCAACTGATCCAACCACGAGGTTCGGGAATACCACAGGGGAGGAGAAGGGGGAAAAATAACGTGCAGCTGATCCAACCACGAGGTCCGGAATAATTCCACGGGGTTCGCGAATGCCAAAGGGGAGGAGGAAGGGGAAAAAATAACGTGCAAGTGATCCACCCACAGGGTCTGGAATACCATAGAGGAGGAGAAGGGAGATAATTAACGTGCAGCTGATCCAACCACGGGGTCCAGAATACCACAGTGGAGGAGAAAGGAGAAGAGCCACGGGGTCTGGAATACCAAAGGGGGGAAGAAGGAGGAAGCGTAACGTGCAGCTGATCCACCCACGGGGTCCGGAATACCACAGTGGAGAAGGAGTCGCGTGCAAGTGATCCAACTACGAGGTTCGGGAATACCCCAGGGGAGGAGAAGGGAGATAATTAACGTGCAGCTGATCCAACCACGGGGTCCGGCATACCACAGAGGAGGAGAAAGGAGAAAAGTAACGTGCAACTGATCCAACCACAGGGGCCGGAACACCCCAGGGGAGGAGAAAGGAGAAGAGCAACTGGCTCAACCACGAGGTCCGGAATAATTCCACGGGGTTCGGGAATACCACAGAGGAGGAGGAAGGAGAAG
>NC_091553.1:6473220-6478220 GCF_042767895.1 Penaeus vannamei
ATAATAAATAAATAAATAATAATAATTAATAAATAATAATTAATAATTAATAATTTATAATTTTATAATTTATAATTTTAATAATTTATAATTTATAATAATTTAATAATAATTAATAATTAATAAATAATAATAAATAATAAATAATAATAAATAATAAATAATAATTAACAAATAATAATAAATAATAAATAATAATTAATAAATAATAATAAATCAATAATAATAATTAATAAATAATAAATAATAATTAATAATTAATAATTAATAATTTTACAATTTATAATTTTACTTATAATTTCAATATTGCATAGATCGGTCAGATGCCTTGTCGGGTCTGTGAACCGATCCGACTCGAAGTCCGACTCGAAGTCCGACTCGAAGCAGGTAGCGAGTCGCCCGTTGGGTTCTGATCTGATCTGATCGGGTTGATCGGGGACGTGTTGGGAGGCACATAATTGCTGCTTTTTTACTCTTCGGCGGATTTCTTTCTTTCTTTCTTTTTTGTGTTCTTTTTTTTTTTTTTTTTTTTTTTTTTTTTTTTTTTTTTTTTTTTTTTTGCTTTTTGGTCTTTTGTTTCTTTCGTTTTTTTCTTTTTTAGATTTTTTTTTTCGTTTTCTTTCTTTCTTTTTTTAGATTTTTTTTTATCGTTGTCTTTCTCTCTTTCTTCTTTCTTAGATTTTTTTTTCGGTTACTTTCTTTCTTTCATTCTTTGATTTTTATCGGTTTCTTTCTTTCTTTCGTTCTTCCTTTTTTCTTAGATTTTTCTTTTTCTTCTTTCTTTCTTCCTTTTTTCTTAGATTTTTTCTTTTTCTTCTTTTCTTTTTTTATTTTTTCTTCTACTGCTCTCTCTCTCTCTTTTTTTTTTTTTTTTTTTTTTTGCTTCTACTTCTTTTTTGTTCTTCGTTTTTTTTCTGATTCTTTTTCTTTTCTTTTTTCTTCTTTCTTTCTTTCATTTCTTATTCTTCCCCTTTCTTTTCTCCTTCTCTTTTTCCTTCTCCTTCGCCTTCTCCCTCGTCCTCTTCTTCTTCTTTCTTCTTATCTCTTTCTTCATTCTCATATATTTCATAAAAATAATATTATGCTTCCCGACTAAGTCTGGTTCTGTAATAGTTACTCTATGATTTGTGGTTATTTTCTTATTATCATTATCATTATTATCATTATTACTAATCTGCTTATCATCCTCCTCCTCCTCTTTCTTCTTGCTTTTCTCCTTCTCTTCCTCTTTTTTCTTTCTTCTTCTCCTCCTCCGCCTCTTTCTTCTTCTCTTCCTTCTCCGCCTCCTCCTCCTCCGCCTCCTCTTTCTTCTCCTCCTCCTCCTCCTCTCTCCACTTCTCCTCCTCCTCCTTCCTCTCTCCTCTTCTCCTCTCTCTTCCTCCACCTCTTTCATCTACTTCTCTCCTCCCTCCTCCACCTCCCCCCTCTCTCATCTACTTCCCCCTTCTCTCCTTTCTCTTACTCCCACCTTCATTCCTCTCCTTCTACTCCCACCTTCATCCCCTTCTCCTCATCCTCATATATCCCGAATCCGTTCCCCATTTCCCTTCTCCTTCCCCGCCTCTCTCTCCTCCCTCCTCCTCCTCCTCCCCCTCTCCTTACCTACTTCTTCTTCCCTTCCTCCCTTTTCCTTCTCCCTACCCTTCATCCCTCTCCCTCATCCTCATATATCCCGAATCCGTTCCCCATTTCCCTTCTCCTTCCCCGCCTCTCTCCTCTTCTCCTCCTCCTCCTCCCCCTCTCTCATCTACTCCTTCTACTTCTCCTTCTACTCCCACCTTTATTCCTCTCCTTCTACTCCCACCTTCATTCCTCTCTCCTCATCCTCATATATCCCCAATCCGTTCCCCATTTCCCTTCTCCTTCCCAGCCTCCGTCTTGGGTTTTGCTCCGCGCCAGAAATTCAATTTAATATCTATCTGCCGGAAAATATGTGGCAACGAATCAATAAACTATAATTGTACCGCCAAATCTCACATGCACCGATGACTTGCAAAAAAAAGAGAGAGAGAGAGAAAGAGAGAGAGAGAGAGAGAGAGAGAGAGAGAGAGAGAGAGGGGTGGGGGGATGGAGGGAGAAGGAGGGAGGGGAGGGAGGGAGGGAGAGAGGGAGGGAGGGAGGGAGAGAGAGAGAGAGAGAGAGAGAGAGAGAGAGAGAGAGAGAGAGAGAGAGAGAGAGAGAGAGAGAGAGAGAGAGAGAGAGAGAGAGAGAGAAAGAGAGAGAGAGAGAGAGAGAGAGAGAGAGAGAGAGAGAGAAATAAGAAAGAAAGTAGAGAGATTAAGAAAGAAAGAGAATGAGAGATTAAGAAAGAAAGGAAAAGAAACATTAAGAAAGAAAGGGAGAGAGAGAGAGAGAGAGAGAGAGAGAGAGAGAGAAAGAAAGAAAGAAACACAGAGAAAAAGAAGATGAAGAAGGAAAAAAAGGGACTACCTCTGCCTTATTGTTCTGTGCCCCCGAGAACATGGCTGGGACTTCACACTTTATCACAGATCAGATTAGGATCACTACAGTTATATTATCAAGCATCGTATATTCGAGTATGCATTGTTATTAGGGTGGGTCGTCTCTGTGATGGGCAGCTGAGAAGCGAGTGTGGAATGGAGGAAGGGTTAAGGGCAGCGGAGACAGGGCCACCCCCACCCCCCCCACCCCTCTAACCACCCCTCGCTATTACATACCGGTATTATAACATTATCGACGCTATTGCAAGCCTTTCATCTACGGTGCTCTTACATATGTAACGCGAAGTCCTGTCACCTCGTTTGTTAACTTGGATTATTTTTTTATTTATCATTTTTTTATCTTTTTTTTCGTTTTCTTGTGAATCCCTTCCTGAATCGCCGGGCTGGAATGGATATTTATTTATTATTTATAGATGTATAATAGTATTGCAGATTACCTCATTTTACGTCCGATTCCATGGCAGTTTTTAATAGAAATCAATAACTCGTTACTTACTGAGTAAATAGAGATAGAAAGGTAAAAGCGAAAGGTTTCTTAGAAGACCAGGTAGTGTGTGTGTGAATAAAGTCATAGAATTTTGTTAATTCAGACTATCCTTTCAGCTCTATGCAAAAACTCAAATCAACAACTGAATAGAATGTAAAAATACTCATACAAAGGAAACTTGTTTAATCTTTAAATAATTTAGAAGCCTATCACACCAAGAATAATCATTGTAACAAGTGGGATACAATTTTTTTCCATTATCATAATTATTATAAATCATTAATTAATAAAAGGTGTGTATTTAGAACCACAAAGGAACCACTGTGTCCTGCAACCTACAAGTAGAACCATACCATGTGTTATCAAAGCAAGAACTCACATAAGGGCGATTCTTCGTAACTTTCAACTGAAAAATGGAACTAACGAGAAAGACAGAACGTGTAGCTTAGCCATAACGGGGGACTTTAAGATTCGGTATTCTATGTAGTTGATCGAATTAGCGTAAAAAGCTTTAGTATCATTCCTAGCGACATTTTATATTCTTTTGTTAAATCACAAGTACTCACAGCCTGAATGGTTTGCTCTTTTATTTATTGAATCTTAATCTTTAAATCGTTTCTTTGTTGGTATTTCACCCGAGGAGTTCTTAAATTGGTGACGCTATTCCTCTTTTCGTAGTAACAAAATGGTAATTCATATAAAGACAATAATACACCTGGAATGCTAAAGTAATTGATATTCTATCTTTAGAAAGGAATTTGTAAGTACTTTACAAGTATCTGCCGAGTTTAGTTCCGGAATCCACAAGGATTTTCTCTAAATTATAAGTTGCGTAAAGTTATTTAAGTATCCAATTCGCAGTGACATTAAAATATCAAATAAAACATGCTTTGCTATGTCGATAAGCAGAGAATTGATGTCTTTTTAAGCTTTTGTTAGGGATTAATAGAAAGAGTATATATATATATATATATATATATATATATATATATATATATATATATATATATATATATATATATATATATATATATATAGTATATATATATAGAGTAGAGAGAGATATAGAGAGAGAGCGAGAGAGAGAGAGAGAGAGAGAGAGAGAGAGAGAGACAGACAGACAGACAGACAGACAGAGAGAGAGAGGGGGGGGAGAAAGAGAGAGAGAGAGAAATAGAAAGAGACAGAGAGAGAAAGAGAGAGAGGGAGAAAGAGAGACAGAGAGAGAGAAAGAGAGAGTCGTTTTTTATTTTTTTTTTTCCAGGCATACCGATGAAAAAAATAACGTATCTGTTATTGCGCCATCGTTATTTGCCCTTGTGCTCTGAATTTTACATCGCAATTCTCTGCTTCGAACACCTGTATCATACCTGCTTCATACATGCTTCGAACACCAGTTTCATATTTGTTTCATATCTTCGATCATCTATTTTACACCTGCTTCGAACACCTGTTTCATACCTGTTTCGGACACCAGTCTCATACTAGCCTCAGACATCCGTTTTATACCTGCTTCGAACACCTGTTTCATACCTGCTACGAACACTTGTTTCACACCTGCTTCGAATACCTGTTTCATATCTGCCTTAAACACCTGCTTCCTATCTGCTTCGAACACCTGCTTCATACCTTCATGCCTTAGACACCTTCATACCTGCTTCGAACACCTGCTTCATACCTACTTCGAACACCTGATTCATACCTGCTTCGAACACCAGCTTCAAATACCTCCTAAGCATCGCAGAGGCGGAGACAAGCGAGCAGCAACACCGAAGCTCCGAACCAGCTTTCCTCTCAGGGGAACATCACTCACCTGCTTTCTTGTAATAGCCTCTCACTACAGGTGCCAGAGGAACTACATAGCCCCTGATGAGTCGCAATGGAGTTAATCTCATCCCCGTTGGCAGGATCCTGTGAGGTGTGTTGCTAATACTTGTGTTTATCCTCGCCCGCTGCTCTGTAATGGTGTTGCTCTCCTCCGTTTGAGGCGCTGCGGGGTAGATGGCGGACGTAAGAAACACGGGAGAGTTGAGGGTATTTCTCTGTCTCCT
>NC_091553.1:6485720-6493220 GCF_042767895.1 Penaeus vannamei
TATTTATATCTTATTAAGCTATCTCCCGTGTTTAGAGATTGATTATATTATACAGCTACTACGATTTCATATTGTTCCTGATTTTCGTTTATCTTAATCACGAACCTCACCTCATCATTATTACCCATGGTCCTTGGTAAAAGACGACCTCTTAATACGTCGGGTAGCTGCGACATGTAATTAGGTTAAGATAATTAATGTTGTTGTTGTTCTGTACGTGCAAAGATGCACACATCGCAAGAGGCGATCCACGCGCGCAGCGCCGCGCATTCTTATCGCTATACGTGAGGATTACTGCAAGGTATCTCCCAACAAGACGGGATGCCCAATTTGCGTTCTGCGTATGAGCTGGATGATGTGTCCCTTCTACGGTTGGGTCATCACGTCTATCACCTTCCTCAGGGAATTTATTTTAAGCATCATTTACAACCACGAGGGTTGTCTTTCGGGTCAGTTGTCTCAGGAAGCTGACCCAAACCAGTCACCGTTTCATTCATTTTACTTACTAATTAAAGTACCATTTTTATGATTTCACATAGTAGTTGATTAATATTGCAATAATCGTAAGTTCATTGTTGTTAGTGAGAAATGTTTTTTTTTTTTTGTGCAGTCAGATTGGTGACTATTTTCATTAAGCGCAATCCACATTGCCACCCCAGCCTACATACCTAACCCCAACCCCCATCCTCACCCATACCTCTTTTACACCCCACCCCATCCTTCCCTCAGCCTCCCCGCCCATCCAATTCCTCCTCCTCTTCTCGCTTATTTCTTCCAACTTCCACGCCATCCTATTCCTTTCTTTACCCACTCTCGCCCTTACTTTAACACATTACTAATGACTCAAAGAGCTAAAATATATCTATCAACATTCTATTTTCTCTTTCTCGTATGCTATACTCTCAACTACTCGTTTCATAACTCCCCGATTAAAATCAATCAACTCGTCTACGCACTCACGCACCCACATGTGCACATCGTCCCGCAGAAACCCGTTAATTTTGCACAAGAATTACATGATGCGTACTGTCTCCGGATGGTAATCGACTTGCGCCAACCGTGTATTCTTATCTTGCATTACGTTTTTCCGTGCAAATGTTGTCTTGAGGAAGTATCATTTTGCAATGTAATGAGTCGCTCCCGAATGTATGAGGACTGCATTACTTGTTTTCATTATTGCTTTGCCTCAAATAGTTATTGGTGACGTGTGATCAGACTAGGACAACTTCGTTGAATTGATACATTTCTACTATTAGTCAGACGTGGATACCGTGGGCGTAAATCATTGCACTGCACACTTCTGAACTCTGCATTGTTGCATTTTTTTCTTTTTCCAAGGAAAGTTCGTCGTTCAAGACAAGTCCTTGCGGACTGCGACACACCTTTTGGCTTCCTTTGTAGTTTTGGCACAATGTGCTAATCTCTTGTAGATTTTCATTTCCTGCTATCTGAGACAATTGCAACTCGAAGGCAAGTCTTCGCGGACTATTGTGAATTGTCTCCTCTACAGATGTTCCTCTGTCTATCTTTGGACAGTGAATTATTGAAAAATATAATAAAAATTGAAAATTCATGAAAATATTTGTAATAACAATCTTTGCAATCTGGATATATCTTGATTATATTATCTTGATTACGGCCCCTGCTACATAACACAACCCCCCCCCCCCCCCCCTGTTTGCCCTCTTGTTTCTCCGCCCTGTCTCTGCCTCTGGTGATGCTTTTTTTTCAGAGCTTTCGAAGCTTCATCCCGTCGGGGGCGACGGTTAGTAGCGTAGTGCCATGAGCGATCCCTGAGGAACAAGGGGTTTCCTTTCCGCGTCTCCACTGCTAGGGACCCGCGACCAGCGCTCGAAACCTACAGCACAGTTGACCCAGCACACTTGACCAGGGGCCCACGGTCCCTGACCACACCTCTCCTTGGGGCGCGGCCCCACGCGCGCCCCGCTCGGCGCCCCTCTTGGGCGTCCTTGCCCACATCAACCCGCGCCACGCTACCTACCAGCCACTTCTATCAATAAACAGCTGACCCAGAATAGTGTCTCCATAACCCACCAAATCAGGGCAACACAAAACCCCTGACACTCTCTCTCTCTCTCTCTGCTCTCTCTGCTCTCTCGCCTCTGCCTTTTGCAAGCGTCTAATGGCTTCTCCCCTTAAGAGCGGCTTTGATGGGCAACTGAAGCCTTAGTGATCATCGGTCGACCATACGGGTTCGTCACTCCCGCCGACATCGCACGTCACTGCCGCTACGCCATCGCTACGCCACCGCTGCGACGCCGCTATGTCATCGCTACGCCACCGCTACGCCACTGCTGCGACGCCGCTACGTCATCGCTCCGTCACCGCTACGCCACTGCTATGCCATTGCTACGCCACCGCTATGCCACCGCTACGCCATCGCTACGCCACCGTTCGGTCACCGCTACGCCACCGCTATGCCACCGCTACGCCACCGTTCGGTCACCGCTACGCCACCGCTCCGCCACCGCTACGCCACCGCTACGCCAGCGTTTGGTCACCGCTACGCCACCGTTCGGCCACCGCTACGCCACCGCTACGTCACCGCTCCGCCACCGCTCCGCCACCGCTACGCCAGCGTTTGGTCACCGCTACGCCACCGTTCGGCCACCGCTACGCCACCGCTACGTCACCGCTCCGCCACCGCTCCGCCACCGCTACGCCAGCGTTTGGTCACCGCTACGCCACCGTTCGGCCACCGCTACGCCATCGCTACGTAACCGCTACGACCCCCTACGCCACCGCTACGCCACCGCTACGACCCCTACGCCATCGGGGCACTCCGGAGTGGCTACCACGTCAGGTCAGACCAGTTCCGACAAGGGGGCTGACCTCCTGACCTCCCGGGAACACCGACCTTCGGCGCGCGTGGGTGGAGGGCCGAAAGGGGTGGGGGCTTTATTTCCTCCTTTAGAGCCATGCGAATTGCGGGGGGGGGGGATGTTAGGCAGTGATATGATGTGGAAGCTGCGACAGCCCTTAAGCTCTCGTAAGCATAAAACTATACTCCTATTCAAAATCATGAGTATATGTATACACACACACACACACACATATATATACATATATACATACATACATACATACATACATACATATATATATATATATATATATATATATATATATATATATATATATATATATATATGTATATATATATATATATATATATATATATATATATATATATATATATATATATATATATATCCCTCTCTCTGGCTCTCTCTCTCTCTCTCTCTCTCTCTCTCTTTTTCCCTTTATTTCTTTCTTTCTCTCTCTCTCTCTCTCTCTCTCTCTCTCTCTCTCTCTCTCTGGCTCTCTCTCTCTCTCTCTCTCTCTCTCTCTCTCTCTCTCTCTCTATCTCTATCTCTCTCTCTGTCTCTCTCTCTTTCCCTCTGTGTCTCCCTCCCACGCCCTCCCTACCTCCCTCCCTCCCCCACCTCCCTCCCTCCCCCCACTCCCCCACTCCCTCTCTCCCTCCGTCAACTCCCTCCCTCCACTCCCTCCCTCCTCCCTCCCTCCCGCCCACTCCCTCCCTTCCTCCCACCCTCCCCCTCCTTCTCTCTCTCTTTTCCCTTTTTGGATTCGTAATCTTAGATTTTTTACTCTCGACGTCTTATTGATCATTCATTATTCTTGACATGAGTACTGAGTGTCAGCTGATTTGATTAGAAGTGATTCAGAGTCCGGGGTGAAATGACCTCTCTCTCTCTTTCTTCCTTTCTCTCTCTCTCTCTTTCTCTTTTTTTTCTTTCTCTCTCTCTCTTTCTCTTTTTTTCTTTCTCTCTATCTCTTTCTCTTTCATTCTCTCTTTCTTTCTTTCTTTTTCTTTCTCTTTCTCTCTCTCTCTCTTTCTCTCTCTCTCTCTCTCTCTCTCTCTTTATATATATCTATATACATATATTTATCTATCTATCTATCTATCTATCTATATCTATCTATCTATCTATCTATCTATCTATCTATCTATCTCTCTCTCTCTCTCTCTCTCTCTCTCTCTCTCTCTCTCTCTCTCTCTCTCTCTCTATATATATATATATATATATATATATATATATATATATATATATATATATATATATATATATATATATATATATATATATATATATATATATATATGTATCCCTCTCTTGGGATTCTTATTCTCCAGACGCAGCCTACTCTCTCCACTTCGAAATCCTCCTCGAAATCTTACCGATACAAAAAAAAAAAAAATAATAATAATAATAATAAATGAAAATAAAAGATAAATAAATAAATAAATTGGCTTCCATTTTTTTTTCGTTCGAATGAGAAAGCTCCACTGAAGAACTTTGTGCCTGATTAACTAATTAGACTAATGACCCTGTTGTTGTTGCAGCTTTGCGGGATCTTTATAATTAGTGTCTCATGCATGTTCATTGGCTTCCTTTCGCGTTCAATTTGCAAGATTTTGGTAAGGAAGTCGATTGAAGGTGATGATGGTGATGATGATGATGATGATGATGGTGGTGATGATGGTGATGATGGTGGTGATGATGGTGATGGTGATGGTGATGATGATGATGATGGTGGTGGTGATGATGGTGATGATGGTGAGGATGAGGATGAGGATGGTGATGATGGTGGTGATGATGATGATGATGGTGATGATGGTGATGATGGTAATGGTGATGATGATGATGGTGATGATGATGATTATTATTATGATGGTGATGATAATGATGGTGATGATGATGGTGATGGTGATGATGATTATGATGGTGATGATGATGATGATGATGGTGATGATGATGATGATGATGATGATGATTATGATGATGGTGATGGTGATGATGATTGATGATGATGGTGATGGTGATGATGATGATGATGATTATGATGATGATGATGATGATGATGATTATGATGATGATGATGGTGATGATGATTGATGATGGTGATGGTGATGATGATGATGATGATGATGACAATAGTAATGATAATGATAACAAGAATGATAATAGTGATTAATTATGACTAATGATAACAATAATGAAAATGATGATGGTAATAACAACAATGATGATGATGTTAATATCAGCAATAATAATGATAATGATAACATAATGATAATGATGATGATAATAACAATAATAATAATAATAATAACAATAATGATAACATAATGATAATGATGATGATAATAACAATAATAATAACAAACAACATCATTATCAATATCGTTGCTGTCGTTGTTATTATTATCATTATTATAATTTTAATTGTTATTATTATTGTTTTTATTATTATTATTATTATCATTATTATTACTATCATTATTATTATTATTATTATTTTTATTATCATCATCATTATCATTCGGTCCTTTCAGCTGTAGTTTTGGTCTTTCCTAATTTGGATTTGGTCCCACCTGCCTTTCCCTGTTTTTATTTTTTATTTATTCATTTATTTATTATTATTTATTTATTATTATTATTTTCTTTTTTGTCCTTTCTATCGTAAATTTGGTCCCTTATGTCGTAGATTTGGTCCTTTCAGACGTCGCTTTGCTCATCCCTAACGCAGATTTGGTCCTTCCTATGCCATAGATTTGGCCCCTCCCACCACAGATTTGGCCCTCCATGCCGTAGTTTATATCCTTCCTGCCATAGATTTAGCTCCTCCCACCACAGATTTGGCACTCCATGCCGTAGTTTTGGTCCTTCCTACCGTAGATTTGGCCCCTTCTACAGCAGATTTAGCCATCCATGCTGTATTTCCTTCTTACCGTAGATTTGGCCTCTCCTGCCGCAAATTTGGCTCACCATGCCGTAGATTTGGCCTCTCCTGCCGCAGATTTGGCTCTCCATGCCGTAGATTTGGCCTCTCCTGCCGCAAATTTGGCTCACCATGCCGTAGATTTGGCCTCTCCTGCCGCAGATTTGGCTCTCCATGCCGTAGATTTGGCCTCTCCTGCCGCAGATTTGGCTCTCCATGCCGTAGTTAATGTCCTTTAAACCGCAGATTTAGCCCTCCATGCAGTAGAATTGGTTCTTCCTGCGGCAGATTTTGCCCTCCATACCGTAGTTAATGTCCTTCAAACCGCAGATTTGGCCCTCCAAGCCGTAGTTGATATCCTTCCTACCGCAGATTTGGCCCTTCATGCCGTAGTTTATATCCCTCCTACCGCAGATTTGGCCTCTCCTGTCGCAGATTTGGCCCTCCATGCCGTAGTTTATGCCCTTCCTACGGCAGATTTGGCCCTCCATGCCGTAGTTGATATCCTTCCTACCGCAGATTTGGCCCTCCATGCCGTAGATCCGACCCCTCCTTCCGCAGAACCGACCCTCCGGTCCATCCCTCCCCGCTCGCACCTCTCCCCACGTCACCCACATCTCCCCAGCCTCTCTATCCCCCCCCCTCCCCTTCCCCACCCCCATGTTTACCTGCGGACAAATTGGTTTATCGAAATCGGATAGGGGAACACGGCTCATCATATTACCAAAGTCCGGTAAATACCTCGTTTTAGTTATGTTCGCCGCGACAAAAAGTGGCGTGCGAGGGAGGCCGTGTTGTTTTTATGACCCGCTTTACCTGCCTCGCGAGACCACCGTGATGTTTTAATTTCCGATGCCGACCTCTTTCGCGGTTCCTCCGGGGTGGCGAGGAGGAAAGGTGGGGTGGTCGGGAGGCCTGGTGTCTCTTTATCTATCTATCTATCGGTCTAGTCTGTCTTTCTGTTTATCTATCCCTTTCTCTCTCTCTATCTATCTGTCTATCTATCTATCTGGCTCTTTCTCTCTCTCTCTCTCTCTCTTTCTCTATCTATCTATCTATCTATCTAATCTGTCTCTCTGTCTATCTCTCCTTTTCTCTCTCTCTCTTTCTCTATCTATCTATTTATCGATCTAGTCTGTCTGTCTGTTTATCTATTCCTTTCTATCTCTCTCTTTCTCTATCTATCTCTCTGTCTTTCTTTATTTCTCTCTCTATCTATCTATCTCTATCTATCGATCGATCGATCTAGTCTGTCTCTCTGTCTATCTATCCCTTTCTCTCTTTCTCTTTCTCTCTCTCTCTTTATCTATCTATCTATCGATCTAGTATGTTTCGCTATCTATCTATCCCTTTCTCTCTCTCTATCTATCTGTCTATCTATCTGGCTCTTTCTCTCTCTTTATCTATCTATCGATCTAGTTTGTTTCGCTATCTATCTATCCCTTTCTCTCTCTCTATCTATCTGTCTATCTATCTATCTGGCTCTTTCTCTCTCTTTATCTATCTATCGATCTAGTTTGTCTCTCTGTCTATCTATCCCTTTCTCTCTATCTATCTATCTGTCAATCTGTCTATCTGGCTATTTCTCTCTCTTTATCTATCTATCGATCTAGTCTGTCTCACTGTCTATCTATCCCTTTCTCTCTCTCTATCTATCTGTCTATCTATCTGTCTGGCTCTTTCTCTATCTATCTATCTGTCTGTTTGTCTGTCTTTCTTTCTTTCTTTCTT
>NC_091553.1:6495720-6499005 GCF_042767895.1 Penaeus vannamei
TGGAGAAAATAAAGAGAAATAGTAAGTAAGATGAGGAATTATAATGATTTGATGGTAGTTTGGGAGTAAGAGAGAGAAAGGGGAATGAGAAAAAAGGTGATAAAGTGAGGGATATGGAGAAAATAAAGAGAACTAGTAAGTAAAATTAGTAATTATAATGATTTGATGGTAGTTTGGGAGTAAGAGAGAGAGAAACAGAGAGTAAAAGTAAGATTTAGAAAGAGAAGGAAAGAGAAAGACAGCGAAAGATAGAGAAAGAGAAGGATAGAGAAATAGAAAGATTGAGAAAGAGAAGTAAAGAGAAAGATAGAGATAGATGAAGATAATAAAAGAGAAGGAAAGGGAAAGATAGAGAAAGAGAAGGATAGAGAAATAGAAAGATTGAGAAAGAGAAGTAAAGAGAAAGATAGAGATAGATGAAGATAATAAAAGAGAAGGAAAGGGAAAGATAGAGAAAGAAAAGTATAGAGAAAGATAGAGAAAGAGAAGTAAAGAGAAAGAGGAAATAGAAAAGGAGAAGGAAAGAGAAAGATATAGAATGAGAGAGCTAGAAAAAGAGAATGAAAGAGAAAGATAGAGAAAGAGAACGAAAGAGAAAGACAGACAAAAAGAAAGAGAGAAAGAGAAGGAGAATTAAATGAGCAACCATGATACTCTCATTACAATAGAAATCTGCTTTGATGGTCAAGCAGAAAAGAAAGAGACCGAGAGAAGAGAAAGAGAGACACAGAAAAAAGTATAGAAAGAGAGATAAAAGAAATAAAAGGAGACACAGAAACTAGAATTATTTTCACCATACTTTCATTATAAAGCTAGCAGAAAGAAAGAAAGAAATAATAAAGATAAAAAATAATGTAAAAGAAAGAAAGAAAAAAGAAAAAAGTAAAAGAAAGAGAGAGAGAAAGAAAGAAAAAAGTAAAAGAAAGAGAGAGAGAAAAAAAAGAAAAAAGTTAAAGAAAGAGAGAGAGAAAAAATAAAGAAAAAAAGTAAAAGAAAGAAAGAAAGAGAAAAAAATAAAGAAAAAAGCAAAAAGAAAAAAAGAAAGAGAAAAGAAAAGAAAAATAGAAAAGAAAACGAGAGAGAAAAGAAAGAAAAAAAGACACAGATACTCTCCGTATAATAGAAAGCTGATTCACTAGCGGTCTCGGCGAGGGAGGCAAAAGAGAGCTACGTAATAGAGAGGTGTGGCGTGTTAGTGAGGGAGGGGGGGGGCGGAGGGGGGAGGGTAGATGGATGATGAAGGAGAGAAGTGTGATGGAAGGGGAAGGGGGAGGAGGAGGAGGAGGGAGGGAAGAAGGGGAGGAGGAGGAGGGAGAAGAGGGAAGAGGAGAAGGGGAAGGAGGAGTAGGAGGAGGGGAATATGGGGAAGAGGAGGAGGAGGAAGGAGAAGGGAAGAGGGAGGGTAGGAGGAGGGGGAATATGGGGAAGAAGGAGGAGGAGGAGGGAGAAGAGGAAGAGACGGAGAGAGGAGGAGGAGAGAGAAAGAGGAGGGAGAAAAGTGGTGGGAAATTATTAAAGGCGCTGGGAGAGAGATAAAGGAGGCGATTTGGGAGGTCGAGGTCGAGTAAGGATTGAAGGATTCCGACTGGAGTGAGGAAGTGAGGATTGAAGGATCGAGGGATTTAAGGAGTCGATCTGGAGGATTAAAAAGGGGAAAAAAGATATCACGAATGAAAAAAAAAAAAAAAATCCCAACCCGTGAGCGAAGAGAAAGTGAAAGGATGTGTAGTGCTTGGATAAAAGGAAGACACCTGGATGGCAACACCGCCTTGATGACATGGAATTTCTGGATAAAAACCGTAAAGAGAGGGAGAGAGAGAGAGAGAGAGAGAGAGAGAGAGAGAGAGAGAGAAAGAGAGAGAGAGAAAGAGACAGACAGAGAGAGAGAGACAGACAGAGAGAGAAAGAGAGACAGAGAGGCAGACAGACAGAGATAGAGACAGAGACAGCTACAGAGACACAAGCAGATACAGAAACGAATGGAAAATAAAAACAAAAACAGACAGATACAGTGAATCTTTATTCATATAGGCTAGATACCTTCCTATACACCAATAGATAGCGTTTAGCCAATTAATTACATGTATAAGGGTAATCTACTGCCTTCCGAATGAGGGATCGGAACCTATGTATGCGACAGTAGAAGACGTAGACAGTGTGTGATATGATGTGTTAAGTTCACGTATGTTTGTACTGTATGGCATTCATTTTCGGTTGCTGGGCATGTCTCTTTCCTTCTCTCTCTCTCTCTCTCTCACGGCTTTTCTTTACTCCTTGTCTTTCCTATATTCCCTCTCTCTTTCATTTATTTTTCCCTCCGTTTTTGTCTATATGTATAGGTCTCTGTCTGTCTCTATATCTGTATTTTTAGTCTCTTTCTCTCTCTCTCTCTCTCTCTCTCTCTCTCTCTCTCTCTCTCTCTCTCTCTCTCTCTCTCTCTCTCTCTCTCTCTCTCTCTCTCTTCTTCTTCTTCTTCTTCTTCTTCTTCTTCTTCTTCTTCTTCTTCTTCTTCTCTCTCTGTATCTGTATCTTCTTCTTTTTCTTCTTCTTCTCTCTCTCTCCGCATCCACATGCAAAGGAAAACATTCCTAAGGAGTTTCAGTTTAACAGCAAATTTCGGAATTGTATTTTATATTCATTATTATTTTATATCCATGAGAAAACGCATGTCTTCAGAAAAGGCTTTGATTCAATTGAGCATATTTTAGTGTCGAATAACTTGTAAATGAACAATCAGATCATGCTCATGATTCCACTAATCCAATCCAGATTCATTCATTACTATTCCCTTTAATCATGGTGCTTTAAATACTTATCAAAGAAAGAAAGACAAAAAATCTGCAACTATTATTATTTATCACGATCTGATAAAGACAAGACGTCTCCCTCCCTTCCATATCCTTTGACCCAAAATAACACAAAAACAAGATAAACAAAAAACCAGAGCAGTGTGTTGCCTTCGCTAGCCTTCGAGGGGGTACATATGCCTTTTTCTACCTATGGACGAAGGGAACATGTACCCGAGGTAGGCCAGTGGTGCTCTCTCCGAGTCTACCTCCTCTGGGTCTTCTAGCAGTGGAGGCATTTTTGGGAAACCATGGTCTAGGAGAGCACTACACGTTCATATATAGTTATAGATAGATTGAGAGAGAGAGAGGGAGGGAGGGAGGGAGGGAGGGAGGGAGGGAGGGAGGGAGGGAGGGAGGAGGAGGAGGGAGGGAGGGAGGGAGGGAGGGAGGAGGAGGGAGGAGGAGGAGGAGGGAGGGAAGGGAGGGAGGGGGGAGG
>NC_091553.1:6499505-6504505 GCF_042767895.1 Penaeus vannamei
ATATATATATATATATATATATGTGTGTGTGTGTGTGTGTGTGTGTGTGTGTGTGTGTGTGTGTGTGTGTGTATATATGTATATATGTATATGTATATATGTATATGTATATTTATATATATATATATATATATATATATATATATATATATATATATGTATATGTATATATACATATATATATATAAATATATATAAATATATACATATATATATATATATACACATTTATATATATATATATATATATATATATATATATCTTTATCTATTTATAAATAGATATATATGTATCTATCTATATATATATATATATATATATATATATATATATATCTATATATATATATACACACAATTATACATATACACTCTTACATACATGCATACATACATATATGTCATATATATATATATATATATATACATATATATACATACATATATACATACATATATATATATATATATATATATATATATACATAGAGAGAGAGAGAGAGAGAGAGAGAGAGAGAGAGAGAGAGAGAGAGAGAGAGAGACAGAGAGAGAGAGAGAGAAAGATAGAGAGGATAGAGATAGACAGACAGACAGAGTGAGAAACAGACAGACAGACAGATAAAGAATGAAGAAAATAAAAAAAAGACCAACAGGGAGAGAACGAGAACGCGAGGGCCTGAGAGTGAGCGAAAGAGATCGTAAAGGCGAGAGAACCGTCGTAGTTCATGCCTAATGCGCGGGTGGATACGACGCCCGAGAAAATTGGATGAAGTTAACGTGAGGTACAAAAAGACCTTTCTCTCTCTCCTTGCGGACGCCCTGCACACTCCACCGGTCTGCCGAGGAGGTCCTTGAGGAGGTCCTTGGTCTCCTCCGGTCCGCTGAGGAGGTCCGTGGTCTCCTCCGGTCTGCTGAGGAGGTCCTTGGTCTCCTCCGGTCCTTGAGGAGGTCCTTGGTCTCCTCCGGTCCGCTGAGGAGGTCCTTGGTCTCCTCCGGTCCGCTGAGGAGGTCCTTGGTCTCCTCCGGTCCGCTGAGGAGGTCCTTGGTCTCCTCCGGTCCGCTGAGGAGGTCCGTGGTCTCCTCCGGTCTGCTGAGGAGGTCCTTGGTCTCCTCCGGTCCGCTGAGGAGGTCCTTGGTCTCCTCCGGTCTGCCGACGAGGTCCTTGGTCTCCTCCGGTCGGCTGAGGAGGTCCTTGGTCTCCTCCGGTCCGCTGAGGAGGTCCTTGGTCTCCTTCGGTCCGCTGAGGAGGTCCTTGGTCTCCTTCGGTCCGCTGAGGAGGTCCTTGGTCTCCTCCGGTCGGCTGAGGAGGTCCTTGGTCTCCTCCGGTCCGCTGAGGAGGTCCTTGGTCTCCTCCGGTCCGCTGAGGAGGTCCTTGGTCTCCTCCGGTCCGCTGAGGAGGTCCTTGGTCTCCTTTTGTCCGCTGAGGAGGTCCTAGGTCTCCTACGGTCCGCTGAGGAGGTCCTTGGTCTCCTCCGGTCCACTGAGGAGGTCCTTGGTCTCCTTTTGTCCGCTGAGGAGGTCCGTGGTCTCCTCCGGTCCGCTGAGGAGGTCCTTGGTCTCCTCCGGTCCGCTGAGGAGGTCCTTGGTCTCCTCCGGTCCGCTGAGGAGGTCCTTGGTCTCCTCCGGTCCGCTGAGGAGGTCCTTGGTCTCCTCCGGTCCACTGAGGAGGTCCTTGGTCTCCTTCGGTCCGCTGAGGAGGTCCTTGGTCTCCTTCTGTCCGCTGAGGAGGTCCTTGGTCTCCTCCGGTCCGCTGAGGAGGTCCTTGGTCTCCTCCGGTCCGCTGAGGAGGTCCTTGGTCTCCTCCGGTCGGCTGAGGAGGTCCTAGGTCTCCTCCGGTCCGCTGAGGAGGTCCTTGGTCTCCTCCGGTCCGCTGAGGAGGTCCTTGGTCTCCTCCGGTCCGCTGAGGAGGTCCTTGGTCTCCTCCGGTCCGCTGAGGAGGTCCTTGGTCTCCTCCGGTCCGCTGAGGAGGTCCTTGGTCCCCTCCGGTCCGCTGAGGAGGTCCTTGGTCTCCTCCGGTCCGCTGAGGAGGTCCTAGGTCTCCTTCGGTCCGCTGAGGAGGTCCTTGGTCTCCTCCGGTCGGCTGAGGAGGTCCTTGGTCTCCTCCGGTCCGCTGAGGAGGTCCTTGGTCTCCTTCGGTCCGCTGAGGAGGTCCTTGGTCTCCTTCGGTCCGCCGAGGAGGTCCTTGGTCTCCTCTGGTCCGCTGAGGAGGTTCTTGGTCTCCTCCGGTCGGCTGAGGAGGTCCGTGGTCTCCTTCGGTCCGCTGAGGAGGTCCTTGATCTCCTCCGGTCCGCTGAGGAGGTCCTTGGTCTCCTTCTGTCCGATGAGGAGGTCCTTGGTCTCCTTCGGACCCCTGAGGAGGTCCTTGGTCTCCTCCGGTCCGCTGAGGAGGTCTTTGGTCTCCTCCGGTCCGCTGAGGAGGTCCTTGGTCTCCTTCCGTCCGCTGAGGAGGTCCTTGGTCTCCTCCGGTCCGCCGAGGAGGTCCTTGGTCTCCTCCGGTCCGCTGAGGAGGTCCTTGGTCTCCTTTCGTCCGCTGAGGAGGTCCTTGGTCTCCTCCGGTCCGCTGAGGAGGTCTTTGGTCTCCTCCGGTCCGCTGAGGAGGTCCTTGGTTTCCTCCGGTCCGCTGAGGAGGTCCGTGGTCTCCTCCGGTCCACTGAGGAGGTCCTTGGTCTCCTCCGGTCCACTGAGGAGGTTCTTGGTCTCCTTCGGTCGGCTGAGGAGGTCCTTGGTCTCCTCCGGTCCGCTGAGGAGGTCCTTGGTTTCCTCCGGTTCGCCGAGGAGGTCCTTGGTCTCCCCCGGTCCGCTGAGGAGGTCCTTGGTCTCCTCCGGTCCGCTGAGGAGGTCCTTGGTCTCCTCCGGTCCGCTGAGGAGGTCCGTGGTCTCCTCCGGTCCGCTGAGGAGGTCCTTGGTCTCCTTCCGTCCGCTGAGGAGGTCCTTGGTCTCCTCCGGTCCGCTGAGAAGGTACTTGGTGTCCTTCCGTCCGCTGAGGAGGTCCTTGGTCTCCTCCGGTCCGCTGAAGAGGTCCTTGGTCTCCTCCGGTCGGTTGAGGAGGTCCTTGGTCTCCTCCGGTCCGCTGAGGAGGTCCTTGGTCTCCTCCGGTCCGCTGAGGAGGTCCTTGGTCTCCTTCGGTCCACTGAGGAGGTCCTTGGTCTCCTTCGGTCCGCTGAGGAGGTCCTTGGTCTCCTTCGGTCCGCTGAGGAGGTCCTTGATCTCCTCCGGTCGGCTGAGGAGGTCCTTGGTCTCCTTCGGTCCGCTGAGGAGGTCCTTGGTCTCCTCCGGTCCGCTGAGGAGGTCCTTGATCTCCTTCGGTCCACTGGGGAGGTCCTTGGTCTCCTCCGGTCCGCTGAGGAGGTCCGTGGTCTCCTCCGGTCCGCTGAGGAGGTCCTTGGTCTCCTCCGGTCCGCTGAGGAGGTCCTTGGTCTCCGCCGGTCCGCCGAGGAGGTCCTTGGTCTCCTCCGGTCCGCTGAGGAGGTCCTTGATCTCCTCCGGTCCGCTGAGGAGGTCCTTGGTCTCCTCCGGTCCGCTGAGGAGGTCCTTGGTCTCCTTCGGTCCGCTGATGAGGTCCTTGGTCTCCTTTTGTCCGCTGAGGAGGTCCTTGGTCTCCTCCGGTCCGCTGAGGAGGTCCTTGGTCTCCTCCGGTCGGCTGAGGAGGTCCGTGGGGTCCTCCGGTCGGCTGAGGAGGTCCTTGATCTCCTTCTGTCCGCTGAGGAGGTCCTTGGTCTCCTTCTGTCCGCTGAGGAGGTCCTTGGTCTCCTTCTGTCCGCTGAGGAGGTCCTTGGTCTCCTCCGGTCCGCTGAGGAGGTCTTTGGTCTCCTCCGGTCCGCTGAGGAGGTCCTTGGTCTCCTCCGGTCCGCTGAGGAGGTCCTTGGTCTCCTCCGGTCCGCTGAGGAGGTCCTAGGTCTCCTCCGGTCCGCTGAGGAGGTCCTTGGTTTCCTCCAGTCCGCTGAGGAGGTCCTTGGTCTCCTTCGGTCCGCTGAGGAGGTCCTTGATCTCCTCCGGTCCGCTGAGGAGGTCCTTGGTCTCCTCCGGTCGGCTGAGGAGGTCCTTGGTCTCCTCCGGTCCGCTGAGGAGGTCCGTGGTCTCCTCCGGTCCGCTGAGGAGGTCCTTGGTCTCCTTCTGTCCGCTGAGGAGGTCCTTGGTCTCCTTCGGTCCGCTGAGGAGGTCCTTGGTCTCCTTCGGTCCGCTGAGGAGGTCCTTGGTCTCCTTCGGTCCGCCGAGGAGGTCCTTGGTCTCCTCTGGTCCGCTGAGGAGGTTCTTGGTCTCCTCCGGTCGGCTGAGGAGGTCCGTGGTCTCCTTCGGTCCGCTGAGGAGGTCCTTGGTCTCCTCCGGTCCGCTGAGGAGGTCCTTGGTCTCCTTCTGTCCGATGAGGAGGTCCTTGGTCTCCTTCGGTCCGCTGAGGAGGTCCGTGGTCTCCTCCGGTCCGCTGAGGAGGTCCGTGGTCTCCTTCGGTCGGCTGAGGAGGTCCGTGGTCTCCTTCGGTCCGCTGAGGAGGTCCGTGGTCTCCTTCGGTCCGCTGAGGAGGTCCTTGGTCTCCTCCGGTCCGCTGAGGAGGTCCTTGGTCTCCTTCAGTCCGCTGAGGAGGTCCTTGGTCTCCTCCGGTCCGCTGAGGAGGTCCTTGGTCTCCTCCGGTCCACCGAGGAGGTCCTTGGTCTCCTCCGGTCCGCTGAGGAGGTCCGTGGTCTCCTCCGGTCCGCTGAGGAGGTCCTTGGTCTCCTCCGGTCCGCTGAGGAGGTCCGTGGTCTCCTCCGGTCCGCTGAGGAGGTCCGAGGTCTCCTCCGGTCGGCTGAGGAGGTCCGTGGTCTCCTCCTGTCCGCTGAGGAGGCCCGTGGTCTCCTCCGGTCCGCTGAGGAGGTCCGTGGTCTCCTCCGGTCCGCTGAGGAGGTCCGTGGTCTCCTCCGGTCGGCTGAGGAGGTCCTTGGTCTCCTCCGGTCCGCAGAGGAGGTCCTTGGTCTCCTCCGGTCCGCTGAGGAGGTCCTTGGTCTCTTCCGGTCCGCTGAGGAGGT
>NC_091553.1:6517005-6519505 GCF_042767895.1 Penaeus vannamei
GTAACAGGAGGAAATGCCCACTATTTAGGTAAGCAAATCCTTGAGATCTCGATTGGGAATTGCATACTATCAAAATTCCTAGGGATTCTATATTAATATTACGTAGGGTGGTTGAGCCACACTCAGACAAAAGCCAAGTGATGTCCTTTTCTTGGGGTATTTGCATCTTCCTTGGCGAGGTTGCTGCTGTTTCTCCTCCCTTTTTTCTTCTTCTTCTCCTTCTTCTTTTTCGTCTTCTTCTTCTTTGTCCTTGCGCCCTCTATCTCGCTCCTGCATGCCCTTCCCGCCACACACTTCTTCTTCTTCTTCTTCGTCTTCTTCTTCTTCTTCTTCTTCTTCTTCTTCCTCTTCTTCTTCTTCGTTTTCTTCTTCTTTGTCCTTGCGCCCTCTATCTCGTTCCTGCATACCCTTCCCGCCACACACTTCTTCTTCTTATTCTTCTTCGTCTTTTTCTTCTTCTTCTTCTTCTTCGTCTTCTTCTTCTTCTTCTTCTTCTTCGTCCTCTTCTTCTTCTTGTCCTTGCACCCTCTATCTGACTCCTTCATACCCTTTCCACCACACATTTGAGAAACCTTTGAACATATGTACGCCATGCAACAAATAATCTCTAAATGGTCACTTACATTCCCTTAAATGAATGTTATGTTTCATAAATCCTTAAATGTTGAGTAAATTTAAGGGTTTATTAATAGTCGTTTCTTTCGAGCTCTACAAAATGCTGTGTTATCTTGAAGTACATATAACTCCTGCCGGTCTGCATTCCCAACCCTCGCATTGGTATGATCTTACATATATATATTACAGGCAGATTTGGCCGATTCTGAATAGCATTATCTTCTCCTCAGTAAACAAAAATAGCCATCGGACCTAACTCATCCATAGGGGTGACATCAGGCAGCAGGTAAATTTCGAAATTCATGGTTAATTAAGGTGAAATGGCGAGCATCAGCATTAATGATGTGTATGCCTGAATTTGACATCTAAATCAATGGGCTGTTCGTTTCATGCTGCCGTGCCGAACATACAGCATAGATGCCTTAATTTGTACTGTTGTTTTGTTCACTCGCTAATAAACTTGCGAAACGGGAATCAGTAGAGAGATAGGGAGAGAAATAGATGAAGTAATTGAAGTCATAACGAAACTTCAATTTGTTTTGTATAATTGCAAAACGAAATAAATGGTTTGTTTATGTACGTATTTTACGCATCGACGTCCTCTCGCGCTCGCGTTGTTTGTGTGCACATCCATTAACGCCGCATGTGATCACGCTTGCATGTGAACGCTTACATGTGTATATAACCTCCTTGCGCTCGGGTGCATAGCCGGATAATAAGATTAGTTCGTATTCAGCAGTCGAGAGAGAGGTATTTCTCTTTCGAACAACCCCCCCACCCCCCCCCTCCCGCCCCCACGAAAACACCCAACCGTAAATTCAGTCGCATCCGTGTTGTTCGGCCATCCACTCGGGAGGGACTACACACACCCCGACGTAAAAGTAAATTGTAATGCCTTAATGAAAGGGATCGGGGCGGCTCCCAAACCTACATTTCCGGTGGTAATTGTAGAAGATCCAACACCTTTTTTCCCCCCCTCTCTTTTCCTCTATTTTTTATATAGGGTTTTATGGTTATAATTTTCCATGGGTGTGTAGAGACAGATGTCACCGTGGGGTTAATCTTCCTCCCGTGTTCACCTGGTGTAATTACTGCTTTTTCCTGTGTATTAAGGTACGGGTGTTTTCCTTTCTAGCGCCGATCTCTCTCTCTCTCTCTCCCTCTTTCTTTCTATCTCTCTCTCTCTCTCTCTCTCTCTCGCTTTCTCTCTCTTTTTCTTTCTATCTCTCTTCTCTCTCTCTCTCTCTCTCTCTCTCTCTCTCTCTCTCTCTTTCCTCTCTCTCTCTCCTCTCTCTCTCTCCTTCCCTGCCTCTCTCCCCTCCCCCCCCTCTCTCTCTCTCTCTCTCTCTCTCTCGTAGTTCCCTTTTCCGTGTCTCGAAATTTAAAAAAAGAAAAGAGAGGAAGATGAAACAAAGGATGATAAAGAAAAAGAGAATGTCGCCCTCTCTCTTAGTTCCCTTTTTCGTGTCTCGAAATGAAATAAAATGGAAAGAAGGGAGGATTTTAGAGAGAGAGAGTGAGAGAGAGAGAGGGAAATAGATAGATAGATAGATAGAGAGAAAGAGAGAGAGAGAGAGAAAGAGAGAGAGAGAGAGAAAAGAGAGAGATAGAAAGAAAGAGAGAGAGAGGGGTGAATTGATAGATAGATAGATAGACATAGATAAAAAGAAAGAGATAGAGACTCAAATAGATAAACAGATAGATCGATAGAGAGAGAGATAGTAAGGAAGTGAGATAGAAAGAGAGAGAGAGACTTAAATAAATAAGCAGATAGATCGATACAGAGAGAAAAAGATAGAAAGAGAGAGAGAAGGAAAGCGAGAGAGAGAAAATCATAAACATGGCCCGGTCGCTGAAGGAAAATAGCTTTGGATGTGGACAATTG
>NC_091553.1:6534505-6537005 GCF_042767895.1 Penaeus vannamei
ACCCAACCCAACCCAACCAAACGCAACCTAATCCAACCCAACCCAACCTAATCCAAACCCAACCCAACTCAACTTATCCCACCCCAACTCAACCAAATTTAACCCAACCCAACCCAACCCAACCCAACCCAAACCCAACCCAACTCAACCCAACCCAACTCAACCCAACTCAACCCAATCCAACCCAACTCAACCCAACCCAACTCAACCCAATCCAACCCAACTCAACCCAACCCAATCCAACCCAACTCAACCCAACCCAATCCAACCCATCTCAACCCAACCCAACCCAACCCAACTCAACCCAACCCATCTCAACCCAACCCAACCCAACCCAACCCAACCCAACGCAACACAACCCAACCCGACCCAAGTCAACCCAACCCAACCCAACTCAACCCAACTCAACCCAACCCAACCCAACTCAACCCAACCCAACCCAACCCAACCCAACCCAACCCAACTCAACCCAACCCAACTCAACCCAACCCAACCCAACCCAACTCAACCCAATCCAACCCAACCCAACTCAACCCAACCCAACCCAACTCAACCCAACTCAACCCAACCCAACTCAACCCAACCCAACTCAACCCAACCCAACTCAACTCAACCCAACCAAACCCAACCCAACCCAACCCAACCCAAGCCAACTCAACTCAAGCCAACTCAACCCAACTTAACACAACCCAACTCAACCCAATTCAACTTAACTCAACCCAATCCAACTCAACCCAACTCAACCCAATCCAACCCAACTCAACCCAATCCAACCCAACTCAACCCAATTCAACCCAATCTAACCAAACCCAACCCAAATCAACCCAACACAAGTCAACCCAACTCAACCTAATTTAACCCAATCTAACCCAACCCAACCCAACCCAACCCAACCCAACTCAACCCAACTCAACCCAATCCAACCCAACTCAACCCAACCCAACTCAACCCAACTCAACCCAACCCAATCCAACCCATCTCAACCCAACCCAACCCAACTCAACCCAACTCAACCCAACCCAACTCAACCCAACCTAATCCAACCCAACCCAATCCAACCCAACCCAACCCAATCCAACCCAACCCAACCCAACCCAAAATCAACCCAACCCAAACCAAGCCAACCCAAGCCAAACCCAAAACCAACCCAACAACCCAACCCAACCCAACTTAACTCAACCCAACCCAACCTTACCCAACCCAACTCAACCCAACCCAACCCAAACCCAACTCAAACTAATTTAACTACAACCCAAGTCAACTCAAGTCAACCCAACCCAACCCAACCCAAAACCAACCCAACCCAACCCAACCCAACCCAACTCAACCCAACTCAACTCAACCCAACCCAACCCAAACCAACCTAACCTAACCCAGCACAACCCAACCCAACCCAACGCAACCCAACCCAACCCAACTCAACCCAACCCAACCCAAACCCAACTCAACCTAATTTGACCACAACCCAAATCAACCCAAACCCAACCCAACTCAACCCAACTCAACCCAAACCCAACCCAACCCAACCCAATCCAACCCAACTCAACCCAACCCAACTCAACCCAACCCAACCCAACCCAACTCAACCCAATCCAACCCAACCCAACTCAACCCAACCCAACCCAACTCAACCCAACTCAACCCAACCCAACCCAACTCAACCCAACTCAACCCAACCCAACCCAACCCAACTCAACCCAACCCAACCCAACCCAACCCAACCCAACCCAACCCAACTCAACCCAACCCAACTCAACCCAACCCAACCCAACTCAACCCAACCCAACCCAATCCAACCCAACTCAACCCAACCCAAACCCAACCCAAACCCAACCCAACCCAACCCAACCCAACCCAACCCAACCCAACCCAACCCAACCCAAACCCAACCCAACCCAACCTAACCGACAGCCCGAAGGAACCTGGAGGAGGCAGTTTCACGCCCTTTAGAACCCCAAGGCGCGCTCCCCTGCTGTAGAGGCGCGGCGCGTTCGGAATGCTCCCTGCATGCGGTCCCCCTCGCGTCACCAGCTGTTCGATTTATCAAAACAAAACTATACCGTGACGACCCCCCCCCCCCCCCCCAAAAAAAAAAAAAAAAAAATAAAAAAAAAAAAAAAAAAAATAAAAAAAAAAGGCTTTTAAGAGATCGCCAGTGTTGAAACTCCCCCTCCCCCCCCCACACACACACCCACACACACACACACACACGACACCGACATCTCGGGGGGGGGGGACGTACCTTCTTGTTCCTCCATACGCCAGAATTAATCAAAATCTTCTCTTTTATCGCGACGGCTTCCCGGTTTGATTACCCGCTCTATTCGCCGCAAATATTGGGCGTGAAGATAGAACATGATGATTCATTCGAGTGCTTGACCGTGTCCATTGAGGGCGGCGTGTTTCTTGTGTACGCCCCAGCTGAATCAATTTGGCGCTGGGTGGGAGTGTTTTCATGGGCGTGTGTGTTTGTTTCCGCTCTCTCGCGCGCGCGTATGTG
>NC_091553.1:6542005-6544505 GCF_042767895.1 Penaeus vannamei
TCACTTCTCGTTCTTACAGGTTTTGTCTTATTTTTTAGTCTATATCTATTTATCTTTCCCTTTAAACTATTTGTAACTCTCATTTGCCTTAAAAAAAAAGAACTGTTACGACTTTCAAGTTAAAAAAAAAATCTTTCTAACTTCCAACAAAGATCCTTCCCTTCTCTATCTCCCTTTTAAGCTTTCTTCCTTTGAAAATCTTTCCTTACTCTTTTTTAACGTTTTCTTTCTAACTTCCTTCGAAAATCCTTCCTTCCTCTCTCTTTTTTAAAGCTTTCTTCCAAACTTCCTTTTAAATTCTTCCCCTTCTCTGCTTCCTCCGTTATTTCTCTCTATCGCTATCTCTTCCTTCCTTCCAACCTTGATTCTATTTTTCCCCCAGCGTATGTTTTTCCTCCTCCCCCCGTGCCCCTTAATTCTCTCCCTCCGCCTTTCCTTACTTCGCTAATCCACTTTCCCCATCTTGTCCCCCCTAATAAACTTCACTTTTCCCCCGACTGCCGAAAGGACGTTCTTGCCTCACTGAAGTAATTCGGTGTTGAAGCAACTAACATCAACAACTGGCGCTGGTGAAGTTGTTCGTTCGCTTTTGCTATAATGGGTCTTGAACTCTCCCGTTTCGAGATAGGAAGGTAAATCATCTAATTGCTGAAGGGTCTTTGTAGCTAGTACGATCGTTTCATAAAGACCAGTTGGGTAATGTAGACTAGTTTGGGTTCTCGTTGTGTGTGTCTCTCTCTCTCGAATACGGGCCGAGCGAACGTCAACAACTTAATTAACAAAGCGATTAGAATTAACTTTGATGTTATAGCGAATTGAGTCTTCAGCTCTGTCCTTATTTTAACAATAACCCCACGACCAGAATGCCTGAGTAGCCCCTTGATTAATCACATTACAAAAAAAAAAAAGAGCCAACCCTCACTGCCCATTGGATGATAACGCTGCCATGAACAATTATTGTCACCATATCTCAACCCGGGATTAGCCGAGACCCTCATAGAAACCCTAACTACGACGGAGCATTCTGATTGGCCGAGACCCTGTCACCGAGGCCTCCCATTGGTCGCCAGCTCGAGCTCGTCTATCGCCAGTTTGTTAAAGAATCTTGAAGCTTCTCCGAGCAGCTCACCGACCCTGGGTCACTTGCACCACGAAGACCCTCCGTAGGTAGCAGCCCTTATACAGGATCCCTACTGTTCCTCCTGACTATTAGGGTTTCGGGACACACGTAGTCGTTGGTCACAGTAAGCTTTGCGAGCGCGTCGGAGCTTAATTAGAGAGCAATTAATGTTCCTTGAGCGGTCGCGTCGCATCGCAAGCAGGGGTGTGCGGGCATCCCACCGCGCCCCCATCCCCTCCCCCTCCCCCCGCCCTTCATTCTTGCCCCTCCCTCTCCCTCGCCGTCAGCCGGGCTGCCCGGAGAGATGACTCGGCCGCGCTGACATCCTCTTTGCCGGGGAATGGCTAAGTGTTTACCAAGAGTATTTAGAATTTAATTAATTCGCCTTAATGTACTTTAAGGCCTTCTCCCTCTTCCCGTTTTCTTTATTCATTTTTGGACGGTAGACTGATAGAAAATTCGGGACCTCTTTAGATCTACAATTAAGATGAGAAAAGTCTGCACGGGCGGCTCCAGTTTTAGAAACGGCGAGGTCTGCGCGGAGAAATAAAAGAGATTCTATATATCTACTTGAGACTCGCGCTGGCCATATAATTTGTGCTTGTCTTGGGGAATCTGGAGGCGAGGGCAACTAAGCATGGAGAGAGAGAGAGAGAGGGGGAGGGAGATAGAGAGAGAGAGAAGGAGAGAGAGGGAGGGAGGGAGGGAGGTAGATAGAGAGAGAGAGAGGAAGGGAGGGATAGAGAGAGAGAGGAGAGGAGGGAGTATGAAAGATAAAGAGAGAGAGGGGGAGAGGAATGTTAGAGAGAGAGGAGGAGGAGAGGGGAGAAGAGAGAACGAGGGGGAGAGGAGTGTAAGCGAGAGAGAGAGGATTGTAAGAGAGAGAGAGAGAGAGAAGAAAGAGAGAGAAAGAGTGGGTGAGGGAGTGTCAGAAAGAGTTGGGGGGGGGGTCAGAGAGAGAAAGAGAGGGGGGAGTGCCAGAGAGAGAAAGAAAGTAAAAGAGAGAAAGAGAGAGAATAAGAGGCAGACAGACAGAGACAGTGATAGAGAGAGAGAGAGAGAGAGAATCCAATGAATTAATATCAATTTCGTCTTCATTCTCCAAGAATAGAATCTAATAGCCTTCCACTTTGAAATCTAACTTTTATAATTAAAAAAACTAACAATAATTGATTGCTAAAGATAGAAATGCATATATGTGAACTATCATTATCATCGCAAATATCAATATGAATAAAATATAAACATAATTATGAATACCAACTATAATGACAGATTTGATTATCAATTATAGTGAAGTATATTGGCAGGTACACAGCCGCTAGTGCTACTACGCTATTTATTATCATGGCTGTAATAATATTAATTATATGACAATCA
>NC_091553.1:6584505-6587005 GCF_042767895.1 Penaeus vannamei
CATTCTTCGCCACAAATCCCTCCATACGACTTGCTTATAACCTAAATCCGAATCCAAATTCATCCACGTTTCCTACAAATCTTCGCTCAGCATCTTGACGAGAGGTTTCCTAATTCAGAAATTAGCCCAAGAGAGCACCGTCTACCCCCCCCCCCAACCCCCGCCCCGCCCCCGCCCCCGACGTCCACGCGAGTCCCATGCTCCTCACGCCCGTCACCAGCTTAACATGCAGGTCGGAGAGTCGGTGATGCAGTCATCTCGCCAGGCAGACAGGTGGGAGCATCCATCATGCGCGTCGTCTCATTAGCCAGGCAGATCCTTCGTCGGTCGGAGCCGTCGCCCCCTCGGCCGAGACGAGGCCCCGTGGCCGTCTTTACGGGTCGCCTCGCTCGTTATTTAAGCCGAGTTGTCCGGCTTGTGTAGCAAGGAGTACGGGGAGCTCGTGTTTGTTGTTGAAATCTTGGTCCCAATGCACGGCGTGTATAACCTGTTAGATTAGTCGCGTCTATGACGGCCGATGAGATCAAACCGATTCGCTGACGAACGGATAGACATTTGAGATTTTTTGCAACACAAATCGACTCCGCATCGTAAATATACCTCCTTATATGACTCTTCACTGACGAGGAAACTAAAGACGAAATCGCCATTTTTTCCCCCAAATTCACTCGAACTTACAAGATCTTTCCACCTCCTTGTGTATACATTTCGTATTACAATAACGTCGACTCTCATTCCCCGGTACCGCGTGCCTCTACGATGATAATTACAAGAAACCGTACATCTGGCAGCGGTACCAGGGACTCCCGAGCCACGGAAGTTAAATTTATATTTACGTCCAGATTATCGCAGCAGAAACATACCCAAGCGGGTCGTTCAGCTAGCGTAATTGTCCTTGATATCCCGGTGGTCGCAATGAGCGGTCACTATGTTATTAAATATAACTCTGGTCCTGGGTTGTGGTCCGGCGCGGCTCTGAAGGACGCTGCGTGGTATTACACACGACCCATAACTGACTCGGATTGGCTTAATATGCAAGGGGGACGAGAGACGCTGGATTCCCATTCTGGGCCCCTCGCTGCTACTCTCTTCCTCTTTCTCGCTCTTTCTCTTTCATTCTCTCTCTCTTTCTCTTTCTCTTTAGCTTTCTTTCTCTCTCTTTAGCTTTCTTTCTCGCTCTTTCTCTTTCATTCTCTCTCTCTCTCTCTCTCTCTCTCTCTCTCTCTCTCTCTCTCTCTCTCTCTCTCTGTCTCTCTCTCTCTCTCTCTCTCTCTCTCTCTGTGTGTGTGTGTGTGTGTGTGTGTGTGTGTGTGTGTGTGTGTGTTTCAGAAGAATCAAAGTAAGTAAAAGCATCATCTTTAAACCATAACACATACCTGCATTATAGTATGGAAAGGAGAAAAACATACACACACACCGCTCTTTAAATCGGTCTTACACGTCTATTACTAAGGACATACCACCCAATGCCCAGAACTAAACACCAGATGCCTATAGTCAGTAAGTTGACATGCACTCACGTCCCTGGTTCCCCGAATCCACCACACGTTAAGATAATAGCGCAAGTGCTCGTGCAAACACCAGTGCTGGCGGGAGGGATATGAACGCACAAAGAAATGAGTCGTAGCTGATAGTCACCATAACCTGGAAATAAACAGAGGTTATTTGAAGGTGTGTGCGCGAGAGTGGCGGGTGACGGACGTACACACACACATACCTCTCGCGCGACTCTTGTGTGTACATTGGGCAGACTGGAGTTTGAGGTCCGGACTGAGGTGAATGTAGGGAGGTGTGTGTGTGTGTGTGTGTGTGTGTGTGTGTGTGTGTGTGTGTGTGTGTGTGTGTGTGTGTGTGTGTGTGTGTGTGTCTTTCTTGCGACAATTTTTTGATGGAGTCGTGAAACACACACGAGCGCACATACACACGTACAGACAGACATACAAACAATCCAACAAGCCCACACACAACACACCAACACATATATATATATATATATATATATATATATATATATATATATATATATATATATATATATATATATATATATGGAAGCAAATAAAGGGCCCGTTTATTATGGAGAAATTATTACCCTCCCTTTTCATTTTAATTGGCGAACTTCGGGTATCTCGGACCTCCATCTTCGATAGCACTTGTCATATAAATTGCTGCCGTCGGGGTCCTGTCTCTATCTCGAAGTAAAAGCACGATGTCTAACATACATCCTTAGGTATAACCAAATCACTACTGAATAAGAATATGCAATTAAAAGTGACTTGTTAGCTTATCTGACGCGATGGAATATGCAGCGTGGAAGAGTATGCGAGAATGAGCCGTAAAGTGTGCTGATTTACAACGTTACAGTCGGCAAGACATGTTTTCCAATATGAGGTGAAGGGAAATGACGGATGCATAGGAATAGACGTGTTGAAATGTGCACCAGAGTGTGTGGTTTCAGGTAGATGATACACAGGTTGGTTACATGTTTTCAGAATTTTAA
>NC_091553.1:6597005-6599505 GCF_042767895.1 Penaeus vannamei
TTCCGGAGATAATTATTCCTTTATTTACCTGATTCCTCATTTTCTTTCGTTTAACATTCACGTGAAGTTAAGCCTTGCCTTGGGAAGTGTTCTGTGCAATTGCAAAATTAGAAGTCCTGTCTAAAATGTTGTAAGAGTAAATCATTTCATATGAGATGGCTTGTCAATTTGGGATGGATGAGTTAATTACTAATCCAGCATTTTAAAAACTCGCTGTCACTCATGAATTTGTTAGCATGAAATATTAATTCCACCAGAATTGAAATCATTTCACTTTTGTTCTCCGTAAATAATTAAGTCCCACGTAAAGGTACGGCGAATGCAAAAAAAAAAAAAAAAAAAAAAAAGAATATGGCCGGTTTTCGGAAATGCTCTTCAACTGCCGTTTGTTTCGTCTTAGGACTATATTCGCTATTAAATCTTTGCTTCATATTATCCTCATTATCAACTCTCGTACATTAATTAAGAACACGACACCCACACACACACACAGAGCTGGACGGCAACAAATGCAGAGTTATGATGAATGTGAATGCAATTGCGTTCCCCATTACTTAGAATTCGCGAAATCAGATAAACGATTATTCCATGATAAGAACACATTACTGATATCCAGAATCAGCTGATCGAGCCACCCCATGCACAGCCATTAATCCCTTTTATTCCACGTCCAATATGCATTACAAATTATCGAGACCTTATGACTCTATCGAAAAAAAAAATTGAACACGAATCTTTACGCCTTTGTCATAAATTCTGGTATCGGACACCTGGGACGAGCGGCGGCTGTGTGACCCGAAATAATCAGATGATAACGGTCCGTTTCGTAAACCGGCGGTGATTCACACTACTGCCTTAGTGACAGTGAACACGAACAAGATGCCAGGTCGACTGATTGACAGTCGTTCTCAACCAGATACGGATCGAGTTCGAGTGCATCTTCACACGGTCTATATGGTCGGTAATAGTGTGTAGCAGTCACTTAATATATACAATTAACTTCGCCCGGGGAAGACATTGCCTGTGGATGTGCGTTGCTTCCTTTACCCGAGAGCGAAATTCCAGCGAGGCAAGAAGAGGTAAACGTGCATTGCTTGCTTGGCCTCGGGAACACCTGGATCAGCTGTTTTTCTGTCCTTGCGAACACCTGGATCAGCTGTTTTTCTGTCCTTGCGAACACCTGGATCAGCTGTTTTTCTGTCCTTGCGAACACCTGGATCAGCTGTTTTTCTGTCCTTGTGAACACCTGGATCAGCTGTTTCTTGTCCTCGGGAACACCTGGATCAGCTGTTTTTCTGTCCTTGCGAACACCTGGATCAGCTGTTTTTCTGTCCTTGCGAACACCTGGATCAGCTGTTTCTTGTCCTCGGGAACACCTGGATCAGCTGTTTTTCTGTCCTTGCGAACACCTGGATCAGCTGTTTTTCTGTCCTTGCGAACACCTGTCTCATTTGTTTCTTGTCCTCGGGAACACCTGGATCAGCTGTTTTTCTGTCCTTGTGAATACCTGTCTCATCTGTTTCTTGGCCTCGGGAACACCTGGATCAGCTGTTTTTTCTGTCCTTGTGAATACCTGTCTCATCTGCTTCTTGTCCTCGGGAACACCTGGATCAGCTGTTTTTATGTCCTTGTGAACACCTGTCTCATCTGCTTCTTGTCCTCGGGAACACCTGGATCACGTGTTTTTCTGTCCACGAACACAACTGCCTCACTTTTTTCTCGTGAACTTCTGTCTCTCCTATTTCTTGTTCTCGCGAACACCTAGATCATCTGTTTCTTGTCCTTAGGAACACCTGCTTCACCTATTTATTGTCCTTGAAAACACCTGGATCACCTGTTTCTTGTCTTTAGAAACACCTGTCTCACCTGTTTCTTGTCCTTGAGAACAACAGCATCACCTATCTTTTCCTCGAGAACACCTACTCCACCTGTTTCTCGTCCTCGAGAAAACCTGGATCGCCTATTTCTTGTCCTCGGGAACACCTGCTTCACCTGTTTATTGCCCTTGGAAACACCTGGATCACCTGTTTCTTGTCCTTAGAATCACCTGTCTCACCTGTTTCATGTCCTTGAGAACACCAGCATCACCTATCTTTTCCTCGAGAACATCTTTCTCCCCTGTTTTTTGTCCTGGAGAACACCTGCTTCACCTATTTCTCGTCCTAGAGAACACCTGCTTCACCTGTTTATTGCCCTTGAAAACACCTTTCTCACCCGTTTTTTTTTGTCATTAAGAAGAAGATAATGCTGTGTTAGTGGGCTCTGATATCTCTGTGCTAATTGACTGAAACGCACCTAGTTTATAAGAGAGCCAGGGTACAGGCGGCCCCTTAACACTATGATGCCTGTTTCCGTTTCCCACGCACTGAAATAAAAACCAGGGACTCTGTTAAATAAGACTTTTTGTGTAGAAAATACTGTAGTTTCTTCGCAATATGATCACAAAAATACGTAGTTATACATAGACTTTTTTTTTAATCTTCCAGCTTGTAGGGATCAG
>NC_091553.1:6604505-6607005 GCF_042767895.1 Penaeus vannamei
AAAGAGGAAAAGATAAAGAGAGAAAGATAAAGAAAAAAAAATACTTCTTCAAACATGTTGCTCTGTTTACGCAAAATGTTTCGTCTGGAGATAAAGACACGCGCATTTATTTTGGCTTTTGCGATATGTTTGCAATTCGTTGCGAAAATGAGGGACTGAACTCTACGATTATCGCCCTTAAGAGCTAACCAACTCCCTTTGCGTTGATTCAGCTTGTATTGCCCGCGTGTGTGTCGGCCTCGAATATTTTTCTTTCATCTGTTTTTTTTTTTTTTTCGGGACAAAAACTATATCTTATTATTTCATTCCCTTATTTATCTCTTCTTGTATATCTATTTCTTTATTTGTGTACTTTTTTTATTCAGTGACAGAAACATTTTTTTTTATTATTTATTTCTTTATCTATCTCTTTTCATATATCTATTTCTTTATCTGTGTGCGAGTGTGTGTGGTCTTTCACTCTCTCCCTGTCTGCTCTTTCTCTTTCTCTCTTTCCTTTTCTCCATATATTCTCTTACTTGAGATTTCAATGAAAGAGATCATTGGTTAGGAATTCGATATTAAAGCAAGGGCATCTAAATACCCATATCTTTATCACCAAATCATCTATAAACTGCTAAGTGCGCTGAATAAGCACATAAGCAAGCATATGAGGTAACGTGAATCCCGCAAGACTTGGGCTGACGTGTACAACATGGCGTCAAGCACTTGGCCGACTCCGCCTCCTCATCTGCAAGCACTGGGCGGGGGGGGGGGGGGGGGGGAAACATCATATACTTAAACATCGTATCCTTAATGCACAAACACATAGGGCTTTTCCAGCTGGAGATGAACTCAGGAAGTGTGAGTGCCAAGCTCCCGAGGGGTGAGTGAGTAATTCCCCTCCCGTGCTTAGTCAGCTGTTCGACTCACCCTCTTCCTCCCCCTCCTCCTCCCCTCTCTCCTCCTCCTCCTCCTTCTCTCCTCTCTCCTACTCCTTCTTCCCTCTCTCCTCTTCCTCCTCCTCTTTCTACTCTTCCTTCTCCCCTATCTCCTCCTCCTCTTCTTCCTCTTCTTCTTCTTCTTCCTCCTCCTCCTCCACCTCCTCCTCCTCCAGTTCCTCTTCCTGCTCCTCCTCCTCCTCCTCCACTTCCTCCTCTTCTTCTTCTTCTTCCTCCTCCTCCTCCTCTTCCTCCTCTTCCCCCTCCTCCTCCTCCTCATACCCTCTCTCCCTTCCCTCTCCTCTCTCTCCTCCCTCCCCACCGGATACAGCATCCTCCCAGACCACGAGATGCAAATTATGAACAAACAGACAAATCACTTCCTGCGACTGATACTACACGATCTCCTCTCCCCCCCCCTTTTTTCCTTGGACTAACTGGTCACGTGCTTGATGTTTGTGCTTGCAGTGGCTCAGAAGCTTGTATTTAGTGATAACAGATATGAAGACAAATATTAGTGCTCTCCCTTGGTCATCGGAATGATGGTGTGGTAGTTTAGTTTAAAGAATATGATCATGATATATATATATATGTATATATAAATATATATAGATATATATATATATATATATATATATATATATATGTGTGTGTGTGTGTGTGTGTGTGTGTGTGTGTGTGTGTGTGTGTGTGTGTGTGTGTATGTATATATATATATATATATATATATATATATATATATATATATATATATATATATATATATATATATATATATATATACATATATATACATATATACATACATATATATATATATATATATATATATATATATATATATATATATCATCATCATCGTTATTATTACCTCCACCAAAGAGGGTATGTTTTTGGTAGTGTTGGTTAGTTTGTTTGTCGTTCTTTGGTTGGTTAGCCGGATAACTCAAAACGTTTAAGAACAGATTTTTATGAAATTCTAGTGCGTCTTGGCCTAACTTAGATGCCATTAAATCTTGGTGATCCGGATTATGATTTGGATCTCAAAGTTTTAAGATAATTGCATCAATTACCCCGAATACCTTAGCAATGGGCGTAATTATCGTTATTATCATTACCTTTATTACCTCAGCCAAGGAGGCTATTTTTACGGACGTCACCAATGGACTTGAAAAAGAGGTGATTCTATTGTAATTTTTCAAGTGTGAATATTTTCATTGCATCAGTGACCCTATTTCGTTGGTGAAAGGTATGCGCTTGGGTTAGAGAACGTAACCCGTCCACCATTATTTATATTTAAAAAAAAAAATCCATTCCTCATAGTCCTGAATGGAGCCGCCCATTATTCCCTGTGCTCGGGTTAGAGAAAACAATTCGTTCACTATTATTTCTATTAAAAAAAAGACCCATTCCTCATAGTCTTAAAAGGAGCCGGCCATTATATCCTGCGCTTGGGGTAGAGAACACAATTCGTTCACCATTATTTCTATGAAAAAAAAGACCCATTCCTCATAGTCCTGAATGGAGCAGCCCATTATTCCCGGCGCTCTTGTTAGAGAACACAATTCGTAGAGAAACAA
>NC_091553.1:6632005-6644505 GCF_042767895.1 Penaeus vannamei
CTATACCACTCCACTCCACCTTCCATACCACTCCCCCCTTCTATACCACCACCCCCTTCTATACCACCACCCCCTTCTATACCACCCCCTTCTATACCCCCCTTCCCCTTCTGTACCACTCCCTTCCCCCTTCTGTACCACTTCCGCCCCCTTTCTATACCACTCCCCTTCCCCCTTCTGTACCACTCCCTTTCCCCTTCTGTACCACTTCCCCCTTTCTATACCACTCCCTTCCCCTTCTGTACCACTTCCCTTTCCCCTTCTGTACCACTTCCGCCCCCTTCTATACCACTCCCCTTCTATACCACTCCCCTTCCCTTCTGTACCACTTCCGCCCCTTTTATACCACTCCGCCCCTTCTATACCACTCCCTTCCCCCTTCTGTACCACTCCCCCCTTCTATACCACTTCCCCCACTTCTATACCACTCCACTCCACCTTCCATACCACTCCCCCCTTTCTATACAACTCCCCTCCCTTCTATACCACTTACACCCCCTTCTATACCACTCCCCCTTCTATATACCACTCCCCCCCCTTCTATACCACTCCCCCTTCTATACAACTCCCCTCCCTTCTATACCACCCCCCTTCTATACCACTCCCCCCTTCTATACAACTCCCCTCCCTTCTATACTCACTTACACCCTCTTTCTATACCACTCCACCTTCTATACAACTCCCCTCCCTTTCTATATACCACTTCTACACCCCCCTTTCTATACCACTCCACTCCCTTCTATACCACTTAGCAACCCCCCCTTCTCTATACCACTCCACTCCCTTCTATACCACTTACAACCCCCCCCTTCTCTAACCACCACTCCCCTCCCTTCTATACCACTTACACCCCCCCCCCCTTCTATACCACTCCACTCCCCTACTCCCCCAAGTCTCAGGTACCGTAGTCTGAAAAGGATGACTAACCTGGCCGTATCAATCACAGCCTTACACGGAGAATATATATTTTTTATTCTTTTTTTATTCATTTTTTTTTCTTTCTTTTTTTTCTTTTTTTTGGTGGGGAGGTGGAGGGTGGAGGGTAAGGGGTTGGGGATGGAACATGATTTAAGTCATGATTCAGAATTTGTTATTAGCTTTTTTTTTTCTCCTTCCTTTCTCATTCCTTATCCTTCCCCTATCCTTCCCTTTCTTTTTTTTTCCTTTTTTTTCCTCTCTCGCCTTCGCTTCCCCTCTTCGTCCCTTCCCCTGTTCGTGTTTCCATTCTCCTCTTCGTCCCCTTCGCCTCTTCTTCCCTTCCCCTCTCTTTCCTGCTCTCCTCTCCTCCCCCCCCCTTTCCTTCCCCCTCTCCTTCCTCCCCCCTTTCCCTCCTCTCCTCTCCTCTCCTCTCCTCTCCTTTCCCCTTCCTCCTTCCTCTCCTTCCTCCCCTCTCCTTCCCTTTCTCTCCTCTCCTCACCTTCCCCTACTCCTCATCCATCAGAACCACAACGAAAGAGAGGAGAGAGAGAGAGCTCAGAGGAAGCAAGGAATAATGACGACCCTCGGAATGTCAGGGTTTGGAATATTCCCGTGGAAGGAAAAGGCCGGCGGGGGGGGGGGGGGGGAGAGTGTGGTGGGGGAGGGGGAAGGGAAGAGTGTGGTGGGGGAGGGGGAGGGGAGGGGGAGAGTGTAGGGGGAGGGGAGAGTGAGAGTGTGGTGGGGGGAGGGGGAGAGTGTGGTAGGGGAGGGGGAGGGGGGAAGGGGAGAGTGTGATGGGGGTGGGGGGAGGAGGGGGTGCGAGTGTGGGAATTTTATGACCTGCATCAATTGCAAATGAGGAATGTATGAAGTATTTGATGTGAGGGAGAGGAGGAAGGGGGAATGGGATTGATGGTCGGCGAGGGAGATGGAAGAGGAGGGAGGAGTGAAGGAAAAAGGGAGGAAGGAGTGAAGGAGGAAGAAGGAATTAATAGAAGGAGGAAGAAGCAAGGAATGATAGAAGAGGGAAGAAACAAGGAGTGAAGAATGGAGAAGGAAGCAGGAAGGACTGGAGAAAGATGGAAGGACTGGAGGAAGAAGGAAGGACTGGAGAAAGAAGGAGGAAGGAGGTAGAAGGAGAAAGGAAGAATGACGGAATGATGAATGACTAAAAGATAAAAAAGGAATGCCTGAAATAAAGAAAGATAAATAACAAAAGGATGATGAAACAGATAACAACCCAAAACCCAAAAAACCTATTCAAATGAGCCGAAGGAGGAAATGTCGAGAGATCACCAAAAGGGCGAATAAAGGCCAAAGAACGATAAATACGAAGAGAAAGCTAAAGAAGAGAAAGAGAACAGACACCGAGAAAGAGCTAGGAAGGGGTAGGAAGCCTCATGAATGTCGGATGCATGAGATAATGAGAGATACAGTAGGAGGCGGATGAGTCAGTGGGTTGTGGATGGAGGCTGTAGAGAGAGGGGGAGGGGGAGGGGGAGGGGGAGGCTGTAGAGAGAGGGGGAGGGGGAGGGGAGGTTGTAGAGAGAGGAGGAGGGGGAGGGGGGAGGGGGAAGGAGGAGGCTGTGGGAGAGAGGGAGGAGGGGGAGGGGGAGGAGGGGGTGGGAAGGGGAGGCTGTGGAGAGAGGAGGAGGGGGAGGAGCAGGGGGAGGCCGTAGAGAGAGGGGGAGGGGGAGGGAGGTGAGGGGAGGGGCAGGCTGTAGAGAGTGGGGGAGGGGGAGGGGGAGGGGGAGGCTGTGGAGAGAGAGGGAGGAGGGGAGGGGGAGGCTGTAGAGAGAGGGGGAGGGGGAGGGGAGGGGAGGCTGTAGAGAGAGGAGGGGAGGGAGGAGGGGAGGCTGTAGAGAGAGGGGGGAGGGGGAGGCTGTAGAGAGAGGGGGAGGGGAGGGGGAGGCTGTAAAGAGAGGGGGAGGAGGAGGGGGAGGGGAGGCCGTCAGAGGAAGAGGAGGGAGAGGGAGGGGGAGGAGGAGGGGGAGGCTGTAGAGAGTAGGGGAGGGGTAGGGGAGGGGGAGGCTGTGGAGAGAGGGAGGAGGGGGAGGAGTAGAGGTGGAGGCTGTAGAGAGTGTGGTAGGATGGGTAGGGGAGGGAGAGGCTTGTAGAGAGAGGAAGAGGGGTAGGGAGGGAGGGGAGGCTGTAGAGAGTGGGGAAGGGGAGGGGGAGAGGGAGGCTGTAGAGAGAGGGAGGGGGGAGTAAAGGGGAAGCTGTAGAGAGTAGGAGGGGAGGGAGGCTTTGGAGTGAGGGGGAGGGGGAGGAAGATGGGTAGGGGAGGGGGGAGGGCGGAGGGAGAGAAGGGCAGTCGACCGGCGCCACTTTCTTGAGTTAATTAATATAAGGTAAAAAAAAAAATAAAATAAAAAATAAAAAAATATACATAAAAGTAAAACTGAATAACTAATACGAACAGAGACAAGGTACGTTGTCTTGAATACGAACGGAGACAATAAGCTTTGGACTCGAATACGTACAAAGGAAACGTGCAATGAACAAATAAAATAAAACAATGAATATAAGAATTTTAATTTGAATGCGAACAATGACAACAACAACAAAAATTAAGTAAAGTAAAAGAAGGTGATGAAGAAGAAGACGACAGCGAAGAAGAAGAAAAAAATAGAAGACAACGGTGAAGAAGAAGAAGTAGAACAAGACGAGAAGAAGAAGACAAAGAAGAAGAAGAAGAAAAAGACAAGAAGAAGATGATGATAATGATGATGATAAAGAAGATGAAGAAGTTAGAAACAACGAACAGTGAATACGGAAAATGTAAGATACAAAAACAGCGCACAGAGACGGAAGGAGAGACCGAAAGAAAACACTTCAAAAACACGAGGCGAGAATTTTTTTTTTTTTTTTTAATCCATATTTACTCGACAAATAAAGAACACAATTGGCTGTAATTTCGCAACGGAATCGAAAGTGCAAATTATTCATAAAATTAACATTCAAAAATGCTCGTGACGGTTGTAAACATTTCAAGAATCAATAACAGTGTGGACAAATAACTGACTAAGATATGCAGGTGATCATGAAGTCATAAACAGCTAATTTACATATTCAATTGTGGCATTCTGACCGGTAGGAAGAAGATAAAGATGGTTAGAAATATTGGAAGATGATGATGATGATGGTGATGATGATGAGGAGGAGGAGGAGGAGGAGATGATGATGATGGTGATGATGATGATGATGAGGAGGAGGAGGAGGAGATGATGATGATGGTGATGATGATGATGGTGGTGATGATGATGATGATAATGATGGTAATGATGAAGATAAGATGTGATGATGGTGATGATGAAGATAAGATGTGATGATGGTGATGATGAAGATAAGATATGGTGATGGTGATGATGATAATGATAATGGTGTTGATGATGATGATGGTGATGATAATATGATGACGATGATGATAATTATATGATGATGGTGAGGATGAGGATGAGGATAAGAATGATGGTGATAATGATGAAAAAAGCAGAAGAAATAGAAAAATAAGAAGAGGAGGAAATTTAGGAAATAACAGAAGAAATAGAAAAATAAGAAATGGAAGACACAGAAAAGGAAGATGAAGGAATATAAGAAATAATAGAAGAAAATTAACAATTAGAAGAAGAAGGTGAACAAGATGATGTTAAACAAATAGAAGAAAAAAGAGAAGAAAAAGAAGAAGGAGTAAATTAAAAATACAAGTAGAATAAGAAGAAATGAAAAAAAGAAAAGAAAATCCTTAACAACAGCAACTGCCACTTTCTTCCCAGTCGTTCCGATAATAACACTCAGTAATAACAATAATAACAGTAACGGTAATAACACTCTTTACCTAATTTCTTTCACTAAAGATCAGGTAGCTTATTACATTATTATCATTATCATTGCTTTATTATTATCATTATTATTATTACTTTATCATTATTATTATTATTACCTTATCATTATCATTAATACCTCATTATCATTATTATTAAATTATTATCATTATTACCTTATCATTATTATTACCTTATTGTCATCATCATTATTATTATTACCTTTTTAATATTATCATGACCTTATTAATATTATTATTTCGATTATATCTTCGTCAGAAATACATGTATTTATGAGGAAGATGGAATCGAAACCGGTTGAATACATCTCTTGTATTGTGAAAATGTTCGTTCTCATTCACACTTTTTTCTACATTTGTAAGGAATTGAAGGGGTTCAAGAACATTTTTATGTTATGAATGAATTTAATCTGTTCAACTTTTTTTCTTCTTGACATGAAACCGTTCTTGTGAAATGAAGAAAAGGGAGATATTTTACACATTCATCAGTGAGGCTTCTATACTTTAATTTGCTCACCATTTTTATCTCCTAATGGAAGCCGCACTCTGTTCGTATTCTCTGAAATACTCTTGCGTGGTTGCTTATTCCCATCTTTATTCCCAAGTTTTCAATTCCTAGAATGTACAGCGTGGTATGAGCCGTTCACTTATTTTTCCCTTGTTCCATAAAAAAAAGAAAAAAGTAAAAAGCTGTGTTTGAGAGATAGAAGCTGATGGGGAGCCTGGAGTAGAGAATAAACAAAGGGTAATGTGAAGCAAGATTTACAGAAAGAAAAGAAAGAAAGAAAAAAAAAGAACATTCTGAAGTGGTGAGTGAAGGCATATACGTAAAGGGTAAACAGAAAGTCATAAGGAAGGAGATAGAACACAAAATATGGCGAGACATTTTTTTTCTTTCTTTTTTTTTTCTGAAATGGCGAGTGGAATATCTTTGTGCTTCCTTCTTCTACCCTTCGTTGTTTTGTTGACAGCGAATGAAGAATGGAGCTTATAAAAAAAAGGATAATGTGAGAGTAGATACAAATAGAAAAAAAAAAAAAGAATATAAATTTAAAGTGGCCTGCGAAGCCATATTCATGATTTTTTTTTTCTTTTTTTTTTTTTTTTTGATACAAGTAAATGATAAATAGAATTGTAGAAAAGGGTATGAATGAGAATAAATATCTTCACAATACAGTAGACGTAGTTAACCGATTTCGAACATACCTTTAGCAATACGTGTATTTCTGACGAAGATCTATACGAAACCGCCTAACTGCATCTTTACTACATTAGCAAACATAGATAGAAAGAAACGTAAAGATATGTAATACAAAATAATAATAATAATAAAATGGAAAATTTCAAGAATCTCTACATTTGCAAACATGGACACGGTTATCGATAGATAGAAAGACACGTAAAGATATGTAATACAAAAAATAAATAAATAAAAAATAAATAAAAAAAATAAAAATAATAATAAAATGATAATAATAATAGTAATAATAATAATGATGATAATAATGATAATGATAATGATAATGATAATAATAATAATAATAATAATAATAATAATAATAATAATGATAATGGTAATAATAATAATAATAATAATAATAATAATAATGATAATAATAATAATAATAATAATAATAATAATAATAATAATAATAATAATATTATTAATAATAATAATAACAATAATAATAACAATAATAATAGTAATGATAATAATAATAATAATAATAATAATAATAATAATAATGATAATAATAATAACAAAATGGAAAACTTCAAGAAGGGTATTTTGAAGTGGCGAAGAAAGGCCATAATCGTGTGTTTTTCCTCTTCTTCTCTCTGTTGTTTTATTTACAGCGAGTGAAGAGACGCGTTTAACGAAAGGATAAACAAAGAGCGATGTGAAGATAGATAGAAACAGAAAGAAACAAACAACAGAACTGTGATGTGAAAAATGAAACCACATTCCTGTTTTTCTTTTTCTTCTTCTTTTTCTTTTTCTTTTTTTTCTCTTTTTTTCTTTTTCGTTTCTTTTTTCTTCTTCTTCTTCTTCTTCTTCTTTCTTTCTTTCTTTCTTTCCTTCTTTCTTTCTTTCTTTTTCTTTTTCTTTCTTTTTTTCTTTTCTTTTCTTTTTCCTTTCTTTTCATTTTCTTTTCTTTTCTTTTCTTTCTTTCTTTTCTTTCTTCTTTCTTATCTTTCCTTCTTTCTTTTCTTTTTTCTTCTTCTTCTTCTTCTTCTTCTTCTTCTTCTTCTTCTTCTTCTTCTTCTTCTTCTTCTTCTTCTTCTTCTTCTTCTTCTTCTTTCTTTCTTTCTTTCTCTATTTCTTTTCACCCTTTCGTTGAAGAGAGATTGGTAACTTATAAATGAATGAAGAATCACAGATAACGGATAAACAGAAAAAAAGAGAAAGCTAGCGAATAATAAGTAAATAACGAGTAAAAAAAAGGATATATATGAATAAATAAAAATAATAAAATTTACTACCTATCGTTCCTTTATTTACACCAAATGAAGAGACACAGACACAGAAAGGGATAAAGAGAGGGCGATGTGAAGATAGAGAGAAAACAAGAAACCAGCAAGAAAATCAATTTGAAGCGACGAGTGGTGACCACATTCGTATATTATTTTCTTCCCTCTCTTCTTCCCTCTTCTCTTTCCTTCCCTCTTCTCTTTCCTTCCCTCTTCTCTTTTCTTCCCTCTTCTCTTTTCTTCCCTCTTCTCTTTTCCTCCCTCTTCTCTTTTCTTCCCTCTTCTCTTTTCCTCCTCTTCTCTTTTCTTCCCCTCTTTCTCTCTCTTTCTTTTCACTCCCTCTTCTCTTTTCTTCCCTCTTTTCTTTTCTTCCCGCTTCTCTTTTCTTCCCTCTTCTCATTTCTCCTTCTCTTCTTCCCTCTTCTCTTTTCTTCCCTTTTCTCTTTCCTTCCCTCTTCTCATTTCTTCCCTCTTCTCATTTCTTCCCTCTTCCCTCTTCTCTTTTTACCCCTCTTCTCATTTCTCCTTCTCTCCTTCCCTCTGTTTTATTTAAAAGTGAAGAGACACAGGTGGTTAAGAGGCTGAGCGAAGCGAGTGCGAAAGGAGGGTCACGTGATGGAAGAAACGACAGTGATTGAGCGAGGGACAGGCCGGGAGAGACAACAGGGGGATAGGAGGAGGTGGAAACTGTCCTTATGGTGGACGGGCAGTGACGGGGGGGGAGGGGGAGGGAGGGAGGGAGGGAGGGAGGGAGAGAGGGAGGGAGAGGCGGGAGGAGGAAGGGGACATGAAGAGAGAAAAGAAGGTGAAGGTGAAATTGACGGAGGGGGGAGGAAGGGGACGGGGATAGAGAAGAATGAGAAGAGAGAGGGAAAAGGAGCAAAGTAGAACTGGGAAGGAAGGATAATGGAGTAGAAACAATAGGGGGATAGGAGGGGAGGTGGAAACTGTCCTTATGCGGACGGGCAGTGACGGGGGGGGGGGGAGGGAGGGAGGGAGAGGGAAGGAGGGAGGAGGAGGAGGGGACTGGTGACAAGAGAGAAAAGGAAGGTGAAAGTGAATGACAGAGGGGGGAGGACGGGAAGAAGAAGAGAGAAACTGAAGGTGAAGGTGAAGTGACGGGGGGGGCGGGGATGGGGACGAAGAGAGAAAAGGAAGGGGAAGGTGAATGACGGAGGGCGGGAGGACGGGGACGAAGAGAGAAGAGAGAGAGGTGAAGGTGAAGTAGAACTGGGAAGGAAGGGAAGGGAGAGACAACAGGGGGATAGGAGGGAGGTGGAAACTGTCCCTATGGTGGACGGGCAGTGACGGGGTGGGGGGAGGAAGGGGGACGAAGAGAGAAAAGAAGGGGAAGGTAAATGACGGAGGGGGGGGAGGACGGGGACGAAGAGAGAGAAGAGAGGGAGAGAGAAGAGAGAGGGAAAGTGGAAGTAGAACTTGGGAAGGAAGGAAGGGAGAGACAACATAGGGGGATAGGAGGAGTGTGGAAACTGTCCTTATGGTGGACGGGCAGTGACGGTGGGGGGGAGGAGGAGGGAGGGAGGGAGTGGAGGGAGGGAGGAGGGAGGGAGGGACTGACGAAGAGTGAAAAGAATTGGTGAAGGTGAAATGACGGAGGGGGGACAGGACGGGGACGAAGAGAGAAGAGAGGAGAGAGAAGAGAGAGGGAAAGTGAAGTAGAATTGGGAAGGAAGGAAGGAGAGGACAACAGGGGATAGGAGGAGGAGGTGGAAACTGTCCTTATGGTGGACGGGCAGTGACGGGGGGGGAGGGAGGAAGGGGGACGAAGAGAGAAAAGAAGGGGAAGGTGCAAATGTGACGGAGGGGAGGAAGGGGACGAAGAGAGAAAAGAAGGGGAAGGTGAAGGACGGAGGGGGGAGGACGGGGACGCAAAGAGAGAGGAGAGGAGAGAGAAGAGAGAGGGAAAGTGGAAGTAGAACTGGGAAGGAAGGAAGGGGAGAGACAACAGGGTGGATAGGAGGGGAGGTGGAAACTGTCCTTATGGTGGACGGGCAGTGACGGAGGGGGGGGGGACGGGGACGAAGAGAGAAAAGAAGGTGAAGGTGAATGACGGAGGGGGGAGGACGGGGACGAAGAGAGAAGAGAGGGGGTGAAGGTGAAGTAGAACTGGGAAGGAAGGAAGGAGAGGATGTTTAAAAAGGGGTAAGAAAATAGCGATGAAAAATAATGATAATGCCGAAGAGAGAATTAGAGTAGACCAAGGAAAGAAGGAAGGAAGAAGAGGATATTTTTTTTTAATTGGGTAGAATAAATGAAAAATAATGATGATAATGCCGAAGAGTAAAGAAGAACTGGGAAGGAAGAAAGGAAAGACAGAAAGAGGGTGGAAACTATCCTTATGTTTGACGCACAGTGACGAAAAGAGAAGAAAGAGTGAAAGTGAAGTAAACCTGGGAAGGAAGGAGAGAATATTTTTAAAAAGGTAGGAAATAAAAGGAAAAATAATGATAATACCGAAGAGAGAGAATTGAAGGAAGGAAGGAGAGACAGAAGGAGAAGGGTGAAAACTATCCTTATATTGGACATGAAGGGGGAACAGTGACGAAGAGAGAAGAGTGAAAATGAAATAAAACTGTGAAGGAAAGAAACAGATTATTAAAAAAACGGTAGAAAATAAAATGAAAAGAAATAATAATAACACCAAAGAGAGAAGGGACGCAGAGAAAAGTAAAGAAAAAGAAAAAAACACGAAGAAAAAAGTAAAGGATATGAAAAAAGGATAAAAAATAAAATGAAAAATGACGATGACAATGCAAAAGGAAGTTATCGGAAAGACTTCAGGCAAACAAGGGAATAGGGATAACGAGGAAACTGGTAATTACGGTTCCTTTAATGATAGTGCGGTGGTTGACGGATAGCGAAGTCGGAGAAACGGAGATGGTGATAAAGAACAATGTCAGAAGGTGGAGGAAGTGACGAACAAGAACGAGAGACAAGAAGGACAAGAGAAAAATGTGGAAGAAGAGAGAGTACGTGTGAGTTCAATCTATGTGGTTCTGAAGTTTACATAGATTTGGTAAAAAAAGAAAAGAAAAAGAGAGAGAAAGAGATAAAAGAGAGAGAAAGAGAGAGGGAGGGAGGGAGAGAGAGAGAGAGAGAGAGACAGAGAGAGAGAGAGAGAGAGAGAGAGAGAGAGAGAGAGAGAGACAAATAAATAAATAAATAAATAAATAGATAAATAAATAAAAGAAAGAAAGAAAAACACTAGATTCATCAAGCAGAATTCTGATAGATATCTTATGCTTGACAACATAAATCCTTTTTTTTTTCTCCGAATTAATAAATAACACACGTAACAATTAAAACTCCAACGATGGAAAAATAAAACATAAAATTCGGAAAAGGATATCATGATCTTCGCAAGACTATGATGGATAAAAAAAGAAAAAAAAAATACGCTTTGTGATGTTCATTTGTTCAGCTTGTTCAACTATCAGGATTGCTGTCTCGAGTTACTTTGGTATTTTAACCGGATTATGATGATAATAGTGGTGATGATGGTGGTGGTGGTGATGGTGGTGGTGGTGTGTGTGTGTGTGTGTGTGTGTGTGTGTGGTGGTGGTGGTGTGTGTGTATGTGTGTGTGTGTGGTGGTGGTGTATGTGTGTGTGTGCGTGTGCGTGTGTGTGTGTGCGTGTGGTGTGTGTGTGTGTGTGTGTGTGTGTGTGTGTATGTGTGTGTGTGTGTCTATGTGTGTGTGTGTGTGTGTGTGTGTGCTGTGTGTGTGTGTGTGTGTGTGTGTGTGTGTGTGTGTGTATGTGTGTGTGTGTGTGTGTGTGTGTGTGTGTGTGTGATATGCGCGATTGCATTAATTATTATATGTGATAAAAGAATTAAAAAATGTCTTGGGGACCTGAACTAGTTTTAAATGCATCAGATTGCAATATACAAGTTCAGATTCGCATATCGCTATTTTACGAGGACATCTATGCTGTTGCCCAATCTCTCTCTCTCTCTCTCTCTTTCTCGTCTCTTATACTCTCTCTCTCTCTCTCTCTCTCTCTCTCTCTCTCTCTCTCTCTCTCTCTCTCATTTCCCCTACCTCTCTCTCTCTCTCTCTCTCTCTCCTCTCCTCTCCTCCTCTCTCCTCTCCCTTCTCCCTCCCCTCACCCTCCCCTCTCACTCTCTCCTCTCCATCTCTCTCTCTCTCTCCCTCACCCTCTCTCTCCTCCTCTCCCTCTCTCCTCTCTCTCTCTCCCTCACCCTCCCTCTCCCTCTCTCCTTCCCTCTCTCCTCCTCCCTCTCTCCTCCCTCCCTCCCTCTCTCCCTCTTTCCTCCTCCCTCCCTCCCCTCCCTCCTCTCCCTCACTCCCTCTTCCCACTCACCCTCTCTCCTTACCTCCCCTCTCTCCCTCCTTCCCTCCCTCTCTCTCCCTCCCCCTCCCCCTTCCCTCACCTCTCTCCCTCCTCCTCTCTTCCTAACCCTCTCCCTCACCCTCTCTTCCCATCTCCCTCCCTCCCTCCCTCTCTCTCCCTCCCCCTCCCCCCCTCTCTCTCCCCTTCCCTCACCCTCTCCCCCCTATCTCTTCCTCCCTCTCTCCCTCTCCCCCCCTCTCTTCCTCCCTCCCTCCTCCCCCTTTCTCTCCCCTACCGCTATTCGCCAACCCGCTGTATTCCAGACGATCCCCCCAAAAGACAGGCAATGCAAGACGGAGCAACCTGTCGTGTTTTCCCGACGACTCTCCTCCTCCCTCCCCCCCCCCACCGCGTGCGTGTGTCTCCCTCACACACACAACACACAAACTGGAGGGACATTAATCTAGCTGTGATGAAGGGGATTCCCACTCCTAATCTCGCCATAAATATCCCGGAGATCACAGGGAAGATGAGTGATCTCGCGGCGGGAACTCAATGCGGGTTGCGAGAAGGAATAACTTTTTGACTAACAATTACGACGAGTTGAGAGGCGAGGGAACGGGGACGCTGCCCTCGGTGCCGATGGCGGAGGTACTGCTGCGTTCAGCGTCGTGTGCACGTGTTTGTGTGTGTATGTTGATATATGTGTGTGTGTGTATATATATATATATATATATATATATATATATATATATATATATATATATATATATATATATATATGTATGTATGTATGTATATGTGTGTGTGTGTGTGTCTTTGTGTATGTGTGTGTGTGTGTGTGTGTGTGTGTGTGTGTGTGTGTGTGTGTGTGTGTGTGTGTGTGTGTGTGTGTGTGTGTGTGTTCATAAATACAAAAGTATATGTGTATATATGCATGTATATATAGAT
>NC_091553.1:6652005-6657005 GCF_042767895.1 Penaeus vannamei
TCTACTTTATCCTCGATTTTACTTCTTTATCTTCTCCTCCTGATAATAAGATGTTAATGCTGTTGATAATAATGATGATAATGATGGAAATGGTAGAAATGATAATGAAAATAAGAGAATGATGATGGCAAAGATAAAAACCATGAAAATCAGAAAGATAATTATGATAATAGTGATGATATCGATGCTGATAATGAGGGCAGTTATATTTACATTTGTTTCCTATTGAAGATGATAATGACTGACGTTGTGATGATAATGAGCTGTGAAATGATGATAGTGAGTCGTGAAATGATGATAATGATCACAGAAACAAATAGTCATCACCAAATTATGAGAATGAGAACAATATGAACAAACTAGTGTTAATACGCATGTTTTGTGTTATTTTTCCTTTTCTATTTGTTTTTCCTCGTCCTTATTCTTGTTGTTATTGTTGTTATTTATATTATCATTGTTATTATCAATATTATTATTATTATCATTGTTGTTATTTTCATTATTATTATTATTGTTATTATGATTATGACTACCGTTATTATTATTATTATTATTATTATTATTATTGTCATTATCATGATTATTATCGTCATTATTCATTATTATCACTTTTATTACTAACATTATCATTATTATCATTAATAGTACTATTATCACTACTGTCGTTATCATCAGCCTAATCATTGTCATCAGCATCACATCAGCATCATTTTAATTTTCATAACAGTCATCACCTCTTGTTATTCCTATCGTTATTATTATTATTATTACTTCTTTTATTGCTGTTAGTTTTCATATTTACAGTCATCTATTGTCGTGATGATTATTTTCATTGTATCATCATTATCAAGGTCATAAATGTCATTACCATTATCATTATCGCAATCATTTTCATCACTATCATTACTATAAATATGATTATTATTGTTATATTATCCTCGTCAATATCATTTTTACATTATCGCTATCATTACTGTCATTGTCATTTTTATTATCATTATTAATCCTTTTTATTGTTATCATTATTATCATTCTCATTCTCATTCTCATCATAGTTATCACCATCATCATCATTTATCCTATTACCATCATTATTTTCATCTTTATTACTACGATTACAAATTCCGTCATTATCATAATTCCTTAATTAGACAGTGCAATCTATTCATAGCGTAGCTCTCATTGTTATCATGATCAATAGTGACTTAATCATCCACATCATTATAATATCTTATCTGCGCTATGATAAAGAGAGAATAAAGATAGGAAAAGGAGAGGCAAAGAAGTTCGATACGAAAGGCCATAAGAAGGTGGAAGAGGGAAAACAAAAAAACAAACTAAAAACTAAAAACTAGAATAAAATAAAATAAAAAATAAAAAATAAGAATAAAAAATTAAACAATTGAAATAAATAAAAAAATTATAAATAAAAAGAAAAACAAAAGAGAAGGAGGTGGAATAGGGTAAAATAAAAGAGAAGATGGAAGAGGGAACACCAGAGGAATAGGAAAAGGGAAAACAAAAGAGAAGAAGGCGGAAGAGGGAAGACCAGAGGAAGGAGAAGGAAAATATAAGAGAAGAGAAGAGAGGGAAAAATGAAAGAGGGAAGAAGAACAAGGAGGGGAAAAATAAGAGAGAAGATGAGAGGACAGAAGAAGAAGAAGAAAAAGGGGGGAAAGAGGGAAGAGAAGAAGAAGAGGGAAATAAAAAGGGAAAAAAAGTGAAAGAAGAAAATACCAGAGAAAGAAGAGGAGAATAAAAAAGGGAAGAAAAAATGTCGAACACTAGAATAAGAAGAGGAGGAAAACGATTATCAGAACGGAGAAAATTAGATAAAGAGAAAAATGTAGAGAGAGAGAGAGAAATAGAGAAAAGGGTAAGCGAGGAAGAGAGAAGAAAGACCAATGAGAAGAATTGTGAAGAAAAACAATGAAGAAAGACGAAAGGAGAGGAGGAAAAAATAAAAGAAAAACAAGAAAGAAAGAAAAAATGAGAAAACGAAAATAGGAAAACCAAGAAGAAGGAAAAAGAGAAAAGGTCTTAAAAAGGGGAAAAAAACAAAGAAAAAATAAGGAAACGAAAATCGAAAAAGACGAAGATCGAAAAAAAGAAAAACAAGAAAGAAATTAAGAAAACAAAAATAAGAAAGAAAACAGAAACTAGAATCGAAGAACAAGAAAAAAAGTAAAGAATAAGAAAACGAAAATTGAAAAAAATCAAGAAGAAAGAAAGACAAAGAAACCAAGAACAGGAAAATCGAGAGAAAAAAAGCACAAGAATGAACACAAACAAACAAACAAAAAATACCGATGAAAACTAAAAATTAAAAATAAATAAATACATAAAGATGGAAAATTTAAAAAGGAAAAAAAAAAAAAAAAAAAACCTAAGACAGGTATAAAAAATAAAAATAATAAATACATAAATTAAAAAAAAAAGCCAACAAACAAACAAAGGAAACCAACACACAAACCTAAGCAGGGCAAACGACCCTTCCGCTGAGCCTCGCAATTCAAGAAACACTTAAAAAAAAAAAAAAAAAAAAAAAAATCCTTCAGTTGATTAAGAAAAGTGAGACAACACTTTCTGAATCAAACGCGAAGGAAAAGACACATGAAAAAGGATTCTACATTTCAGAAAGTGATGTCTCACCTTTTTTAATGGATTTTTTGGAGGGGTTAATGGGGCTTCCGTTAAGTATCTGGTGATTCCCGTGAAGACTTAAGTGTCGTTAGGATTGTTATTGTTATTATTACCGTTGTTAGTGTTGTTAAGATGGGGTAGGGGTGGGGGTGGTGACTGATGGTGTTGATGGATTGCGATGATGGATGATTGTGGTGATTGATAGTGTTGAATGATGGTGATGACTGATTGTGATGATTTATGGTGTTGATTATGGTGATGATTGATGGTGCTAATTGATAGTGTTGATTGATGGTGATGACTGATTGTGATGATTTAATGTGTAGATGGATTGCAATGATTATGGTGATTATGGTGTTGATTGATAGTGTTGATTGATGGTGATGACTGATTGTGATAATTTATTGTGTTGATTGATGGTGATGTCACGACTGATTGTGATGATTGGTGATAGTGTTTGATGGTGATGACTGATATTGATGGATTATGGTGTTAAAAATGGTGATGACTGATATTGATGGTTTATGCTGTTAATTTATAGTGATGACTGCTACTAATGATAACAATAGTGATGATGACAAAATAATAATAATAACAATAATGATAGTAATAATAATAATAAGTGTAATGATAGAAACAATGATAACAATAGTAATAATAACATAAGAATAATGATAGAAATAATAATAATGATGATAATGAAGATAACGATAATAATAATGGTAATAATAACAATAATATAAACAATTATAATAGTATAATAGTAATGATATTGAAAATAATACAGTAATAATAATAACAATAATCATCAATAATAATGATAGTAATGAAGATAATAATAATAATAATAATATTAATATTAATAATAATATTAATAATAATAATAATATTATTATTATTATTATTAATAATAATAATAATAATATTAATAATAATAATAATAATAATAACATAAAACAACAACAATAATAATAGTTGCAGTAGTACTACTACTAATGATGATGATAATAGTACTGATAATGATAATAATGATAATGTTAATAAAAATAAGGACCATTATCATTATCATTATTATCATTTTTATATCAATAATAACGATAATCATAAAAATAATGGTAATGATGATAATAATAATAATAATAATAGTAATAGTCATAATAATAACAATAATAATGATAACAATAATAATAATAATAATAATAACAATGATAATAATGAAAATAATGACAACAGTAATGATAGTATTGAAAATAACAATAATGATAATGATCATTATTATCATCATGACTATTATCATTATAATAACAATAACAAGGGCAGTTAACGGCAAGGCAATAAGTCCACCGCTAGATAGAAGAAATAGAAATATTCGCACTTGAAGAATTACATTAAAATCACCTCTTTCTCAAGTACATTGGTGACGCCCGTGTTTCCCCATTTCGCAATGTTAATAAATCCTTGAAAAACATCCCTGGGTCCTGATCACCACCAATTTAAATGGGACCTAAGTTGGGCTAAAACACACTTCTGGTTAAAAATAATAATAATGATAAATAAAATGAATAAATAAATACGATAATAAAAAAAGTCATAAGAATGCGTGTATGACTTATCATGCTAACTATCTTTTAATGGTATCTAAGTTGGGATAAAACACACCTTTGTTCATAACTTTTTTTAGTTATCCTGCTAACTAACAAGCAAACTGATTAACTAACTGACCAATGCTACCAAAAACATTACATCCGTGACGGAGATAATAACAAAAATGATAACAATAATGATAATGATGATAGTACTGATAGTAATGATGATGATAATGATAATAATGATGATACTACTAATAGTAGTAGTATTTGTAGTACTAGTAATAATGATAACAATAACAATAATAATGATAATAATAATAATGACAATAATAATAACAATAATTAACCAGGACCGTTGACAGCATAGAGAGCACGTTCCTTTTCCCAGCAGACTCCAAAGCAAATGATTTTCAAGAATTCGCTACACTTCTAACGTCGAATAAATTGAAATGCGTAAACCGATATTCCTCTGTAGTACAAACATTTCATCTATAAAGTGCGTACGGCAATGTAAAACCCACGAGGACACCGCCATAACAAATTTCTGGCTACGAAAAAAAAAATCTTCAAACTCTTAACGAGAAATGTTATCCATTCGCCATCAAAGGCAGTGAGACAAAATCGAATCGAATTTCTTAACGAGACAAATATTTAATCTTATGGGGATAATTCTCTCTTTATCTATTTATATATTTATCTGTCTCTATCTCTCTCTCTTTCCCTTCTTCCCTCTCTTTCGACTTCCTTCAGTCTCTCTTTCTCTCTCTC
>NC_091553.1:6659505-6662005 GCF_042767895.1 Penaeus vannamei
GGGTCCCTGTCTCTGCCGACAAAATTACAGACAACTGAAGCGTCGTTGGGGCAAGGATTTATGAAGCGCAGTCATTCACTTCATGGCTTTGCTGGGACCGTCCATGGCCGAGGCTCTTCAGTACTCAATTTTTTTTTTTTTTTTTTCAGGGAGGAGGAAAAACGTATATATTTCCCCTTGTTTTATTCTCCCATGCTCCGCTGTATTTCAAAATTCGGTGTGTAATCACGGAATAATAATTTACTCTTAATGATAATCTGATAATGTTCCTCTTTTGATGGAATGGAGTTTAATAAATTTCCATGCGCGTTTCACTTCATCCAGGCGGTTATTTTCCTTCCCTATAAATACGATAGCGAATATCCCCGGGAACTATAATCACGATAATATTGATCATAAAATAACAGCCTTGTTTATAGTCTAATGACCGGCTACGGAATAATGCCCGCCCATCCGTCTCGGAATACGATGCCACGGTACCTCTCGCTCGGAGATCAAGGTGTGTCACTCGCTGTCACACGGTCATGCCACGTTATTTACCGTCATACAGTGCCTCGCGTAGTGTAATGACCGCCCGCGCTGTACTACAGGGTAAGTGATTGTGCTTTTCGCTCAGCATTCACTTCTGTTGCTACTTTGGTACAAGGTCGATAAGCCAACCTTTGAGTACAAAAGCTGCCAGGAATGTAATCTAGTACACACTCTAACACACAATTATTGGACTAATCTATTGGAGTTGAATCAGCCTTAAATGGATATTTACTGCGCACTTGGTGACGTGTTTTAGCTGAGTGTTTCTATGAAAAGTGTACCTTGGAAACATGGAATTAATAAGGGTATTATCCTGACGTATTTTGGTATTAATGATTAAAAATAATGCCAGTGATAATGAGAGTAGTGGTATAAGCATAATTATTAAGTAATGTCATAAACATTTTTTTGTGGTAGTAGAATACTTAAATTGATTAGAGAAATCTTTTAAAAAATGATACATAATAATCTAACATTTAAGGTTCCCTAGAATGATGTTAAAGCAAAAAAATGATAATGATAATGACATAATAGAATATGAAAATTAATTAATATGAAAATGATAAAATAAATTTTCGTCGAAAATTAACATGAATTTGAGTGATTGTACTATTTTATGATTATTTTTCTGATCGTTATTACTGTTTATTATGTTACTGTTATTATTATTATCAATATAATTCCCGTTGTGATCATCATTTCTATTTATTAATTACTATTATGGTTATTATTACTATTATTATGATCATTATTATTATCATTATTATCAATATTATCATTACCGTTCCTAATATAATTGTTATTGTTGTTATTATCAACATCATTATTATTATCATTATTGTAATTGTTATTATCATTACTAACTCCGTTAACATCATCAATTATGATTATCATTATCATTATTATCATTATTACTATCATCATCATTATTGTAATTACCTTCTTATCAATGTTATTTTTATTAACATTACTACGATTATTATGATTATCATCACTATTGTATATTATTGGTGTTATTACTATTATTATCATTATTATTATCATCATTGTTGTCATTATTATTATTATTACTATTATTGTTATCATGATTGTCATTATCATCATTATTGCTATTATTATTATTATCATTATTACTCTTATTATCATAATTATTATTGTTATTATTACTATCATTATCATGATTACTCATACTACTCTTATTGTTATTACAATCGTTGTTGTTGTCATGATCATCATTATTATTATCATTAATATTTCCATTATCTTTATTATTTATTTTCTGCTATCATTATGATAATTATCATCATCCTTATTATCATTATAATATTACTATTCTGATTAAGATATTATCATTATTATTATCATCAATACAGGCTAACAACTGACATTAATAATTTAAAAAACGACAATCAATACAATCAATAAAGACAATGGTTTTATATCAATAAAATAATTAAAAAAAAACACACACACACACACACAAACCTATAGCGAAGGTTATCCCATAACCAAAACAAATACTTCAGCGCAGGAGAATAGTTAAAGGTCAGCAGCCCTTCATCTTGCAAACTTGCAATATCTGTGTTATATTCCCTTGGGAGCTGATGGAAGCCGGGAAGTTATGCACGCTGGGGAAAGTTTTTTTTTTTTCGTTTTTTTTTCGTTTTTTTTTTTTTGTGTGTGTGTGTGTGTGTGTATGTGTTATAGACCGATTTTCCCGAGTTTTGGTTTTCCGTATGTAGAGAGGGGGAGAAGGGGAGGGGGAGGGAAGGGAGAGGGAGAGGGAGGAGGGAAGGGAGAGGGAGGGGGAGGGGGAGGGAGGGAGGAGGAAGGGAGGGAGGGAGGGAGGGAGAGAGAGAGAGAGAGAGAGAGAGAGAGAGAGAGAGAGAGAGAGAGAGAGAGAGAGAGAGAGAGAGAAACATGAACAGAGACAGATATAGGAGGGAGCGGAAGAGAGAGAAGGAGGGGG
>NC_091553.1:6684505-6692005 GCF_042767895.1 Penaeus vannamei
CTCTCTCTCTCTCTCTCTCTCTCTCTCTCTCTCTCTCTCTCTCTCTCTCTCTCTCTCTCGACTACGATGACAAAAAGTGAAGAAAAAGAAAAAGGAAAAAGGAAATAAAAGAAAAAGGTAGACCTAATTTTTCTCCGGGGTTCGAAATCCATTCCTGCAATGGACGCCACTCGGTCGTTGAGGATACAGCAACGGTCATGGGAGCATGAGCGAGAGCGTGAGGGGGGGGGGAGAGAGGGAGGAGGAGGTGGGGGAAGAGGGAGGAGAGGGGACGGAGGGAGGGTAGGAGGAAGAGGGGCGGTGGGAGGGAGGATAGGGGACGGAGGAAGGGAGGAGGAGGTGGGGGAAGAGGGAGGAGAGGGGGCGGTGGGTAGGAGGAAGGGGGGCGGTGGGAGGGAGTAAGAGGGGCGGAGAGGTAGGGAGTAAGAGGGGCGGAGAGGTAGGGAGTAAAGAGAGGGGGAGGGAGGGAGTAAGGAGAGCGGGAGGAGGAAGCATGATGGGAGGGGGGATAGTAGAGTGAGGGAGATAGAAGGAGGGTAAGCATGGAGGAAGAGGTAGGGTGAGGGGGAGGAGTGGAGGGAGGGAGAAGGGAGGGCGAGGAGGCGAGGAAAATGGGAGACTGAGATTCATCGCTTTAGTGAAGAAAAAAAAAGGGTCTGGAAGAGAGCAAAAGAAAAACGAAAGAGAAAAACCGGCTTGATGCGAGAGAATGTGAGAAGAAGAGGGCAAGGGAACTTAAGGAAGATTAAGTAAGGGAGGCAGAGACAGTGAACCGAAGGGAGAAGCAAAGAGGAAGAAAGGGGAAGAAACGAGAAGAGCAGAACAGTAAGAGAAAAGCTAATAACGATATCCACTTCACATGATAATTTGTACACGACCGCCACGCAACAGAAGAATGACACAGAGAGCTAACACAGCCCTACATTTCTCTCAACCTAAATGTAAACAGAACAGCATATATCCTGATGGCATTCTGATGGGTCTTTACCCCCTCGCAACTTCCCATATATCAGCCTAGGAACTGCTCCAAAATAGCTCGCATCTTCCTGTACAGCGAAACTGCACACGAAAGACCCCAGACCACCCGGACCATCGCCTAACCTCACCCGCGGCCGGTTATCAGTGGCGTCCTACATTTTGTCTTCCCAGCGACTTTGGGTGAATGGTCGTTTCCCTAATATCCGGCGAGGGCGATTGTCAGGGCTGACGTGCATGTATCAGCATCGTCTATAAATATGTCACTTTGTTCAATTATTTTTCCAGAAGACTCCGATAAATTTTTATACCAAGGGTTTGAATATTCGAAAATGTCGTCAACCGGCAACGGTAGATCTTGTTCGGTTGTTATATTCCTCTGAGTGGCTTTTAATGTTATGTCCAGATCATTGTAACAGTCGTGAGACAAGACGAACATTCAGTCTAAAAGATTTTTTTTAAAAGAAGTAATAAAACATTCTGGAAGAGCAAGAAGGAGTGAGTCTGAAAATGGAACTGAAAATGCCATTTGTATCGACTCCTTAACGGCCATTTATCTTCGTGTTGTTTGACCAAATCGATGTGCAGGAAAAGGGATCTCCAGAAATACCAAGTGTTTGTTTGTTTTTTGTTTGTTGTGGGTGGGTGTGTTCATGGTTGTGTGTTGTATGTGTGTTTGTGGTTGTATGGTGAGTTTGCGTGTGTGTGTTTATGGTTTTGTGTGTGTGTGTGTGTGTGTGTGTGTGTGTGTGTGTGTGTGTGTGTGTGTGTGTGTGTGTGTGTGTGTGTGTGTGTGTGTGTGTGTGTGTGCGTGCGTGCGTGCGTGCGTGCGTGCGTGCGTGCGCGTGCGTGCGTGTACGTGTACGCGTATGTATGTATGTATGTGCGTGTACGTGTACGCGTATGTATGTGTGCGCGTGAATGTGTATGTTTCGATACTCTAGGAGAAAAATGGGTTTAAAACGTGTTGTGTTAATCCATGGTTCTAAATGATTTATGCACTCTGCATTGATTCCAGCATTTCTAAATTAATGTTTAGACTTCATTTACAGCGCAGCCTGCATTCATTCCGCCCTGAATATTTTACACACTTCATATTTCAGATTTAGACTTCGCTTAAAACATTTCTCGTCGAACCGTTTTTGTACAAGGAAAAAAAAAAAGTCACAAGAAAATATACAACTTTGTACAACCCGCATAACAACACAACCTAACAACCTACCTAACAAAGACCTTCCAATAACAACAACACAACCTAACAAAGACCTTCTAACATCAACCTACCTAACAAAGACCTCCCAATAACAACACAACCTAACAACAACCTACCTAACAAAGACCTCCTCATAACGAACAATAAAAAAAACTCTTTTAACCAACACCGAAGCTCTCCTCTCGCTACGCCTATGTAATCTGACCAATGTAAAAGTTAGAAAATAGCGTGACACACACAACAGCGCTGCAGCTCCCGCGAGACTCCCGCATGGCCGATTGATTTGCTATGTAGCCTTAGTTCCCTGGGGTCCCCCTTGGGTTCCCTGGGGTCCTCTAGAGTTCCATGGGATCCTCTAGAGTTTCCTGGGGTTCCCTGTGGCCTTCTGGAGCTCACTGGGGTTCCATGGGGTCCTCTAGAGTTCCATCGGGTTCTATGGGATCCCCTGATGTTCCCTGTGGCCCTCTAGAGTTTTCTGGGGTTCCCTATAGCCCTCTAGAGTTTCCTTGGGGTTCTCTGTGGCCCTGCAGAGCTCCCTGGCTTTTCCCTGTGACCCTCTAGAGCTCCCTGGGGTTCCCTGTAACCCTCTAAAGTTCCTTGAGGGAGGGGGGTTCCCTATGGCCCTCAAGAGGTCCCTGGGGTTCCCTATGGCCCTATAGAGTTTCCTTGGGTTCCCTGTGGCCTCTAGAGCTCCCTGGGGTTCCCTGTAGCCCTATAGAGTTTCCTTTGGGTTCCCTGTGGCCATGTAGAGCTTCCTGGGGTTCCCTGTGGCCCTCTAGAGCTCCCTGGGGTTACCTGTGGCCCTATAGAGTTCCTTGGGGTTCTCTGTAACCATCTAAAGTTCCCTGGGGTTCCCTGTGACCCTCTAGAGTTCCCTGGGGTTCCCTGTGAACCTATAGTTCCCTGGGGTTCCCTGTGGCCCACTGGAGTTCCCTGGGGTTCCCTGTGGGCCTCTAGAATTCCCTGGGGTTCCCTGTGGCCCTCTAGAGCTCCCTGGGGTACCCTGTGGCCCTCTAGAGCTCCCTGGGGTTCCCTGTAACCCTCTAAAGTTCCCTGGGGTTCCCCGTGGCCCTCTAGAACTCCCTGGGGTTCCCTATGGCCCTCTAGAGCTCCCTGGGGTTCCCTGTGGCCCTCTTGAGCTCCCTGGAGTTCCCTGTAAACTTCTAAAGTTCCCTGAGGGAGGGGAGTTCCCTATGGCCCTCTAGAGCTCCCTGGGGTTCCCTATGGCCCTCTAGAGCTCCCTGGGGTTCCCTGTGGCCCTCTAGAGCTCCCTGGGGTTCCCTGTGACTGTATAGAGTTTCCTGGGGTTCCCTGTGGCCCTCTAGAGCTCCCTGGGGTTCCCTGTGGCCCTCTAGAGCTCCCTGGGGTTCCCTATGGCCCTCTAGAGCTCCCTGGGGTTCCCTGTGGCCCTCTCGAGCTCCCTGGGGTTCCCTGTGGCCCTCTAGAGCTCCCTGTAACCGTATAGTTTCCTGGGGTTCCCTGCGGCCCTCTAGAGCTCCCTGGGGTTCCCTGTGATCCTCCAGAGTTCCCTGTAACCGTATAGAGTTTCCTGGGGTTCCCTTTGGCCCCTAGAGCTCCCTGGGGTTCCCTGTGATCCTCTAGAGTTCCCTGAGGGAGGGGGCTTCCCTTTGGCCCCTAGAGCTCCCTGGGGTTCCCTGTGATCCTCTAGAGTTCCCTGTAACCGTATAGAGTTTCCTGGGGTTCCCTGTGGCCCTATAGAGTTCCCTGGGGTTCCCTGTGGCCCTGCAGAGCTCCCTGGGGTTCCCTGTGACCGTATAGAGTTTCCTGGGGTTCCCTGTGGCCCTCTAAAGTTCCCTGGGGTTTCATGTGGCCCTGTAGAGCTCCCTGGGGTTCCCTGTGGCCCTCTAGAGTTCCCTGGGGTTCCCTGTGACTCTATAGTTCCCTGGGGTTCCCTATGGCCCTCTAGAGCTCCCTGGGGTTCCCTGTGACCGTATATAGTTTCCTGGGGTTCCCTGTGACCCACTAAAGTTCCCTAGGGGAGGGGAGCGGGGTTTTCTCTCGCGCTGTGGAATGGCCCAAACAATGAAACCACGCCCCCCCCCCCCCCAAACCATCCCCGGAGACTCTCAATCGCCCCGAGTACACGCGAGATAAAGCGATATAAGTGGGAGTTGATCTGCAATTGGCTGCCAATGGCTTGTCGTTCGTTGGCTTCCTGTTTGACCTTTCGGTGGCTGAAATCTCACCCGGGGAAGGTGGGGGGAAATGGGAGGATAATAGGTGTGTTTGTGCGTGTATGTCTGTATTTGTGTGTGTGTAAGTGTGTGTGTGTTTGTGTGTGTGTGTGTGAGTGTGTGTGTTTGTGTGTGTGTGTGTGTGTGTGTGTGTGTGTTTGTGTGTGTGTGTGTGTGTGTGTGTGTGTGGATGGATGGATGGAATTGTTGGCATCATATTTTTTATTATTGTCGTTGTTATTTGTTTTGTTGTAGTTTTTATCATTATGTTGATTGTTGTTTTTGTTATTATTATCACTTTTGTTATTATTAATGCTAGTACTACTATTACTATGACTTTTATTTTTGTCATTATTATTGATAATAATAATAATTGTCAATATTATGATATCTATGATTATCATTACTATTAATATTATTATTGTTATCTTTATCATTATCCTCAATGCTGCCATTATCATTGTTATTAGCTTTTTTATTATTACTATCATTATCATCATTGTTATTATTACTATTTTATTAGTGTTATTATTGACATTATCATCATTATCATTGTCATCGTCATTATCATCATTCTCAGTATTCCATCATTATAATTATTTTCATCATTATGGACATTCCTATCTCAAAATCTTATTCCTATTGCTCCATATTATGAAGGTGAAACAAGATTTTTAAAAAATAATAAATTAATAAAACATGAAAATTAAATCAAGGATAAACACGCAATCGGAATTTTACTCAACCGAAAAAAAAAAAAAAACGTAATCAATTCCTCTCGTGTTAATGCCCGCAGCAAGCAAGCACCCCCTCCCCCTCCCCCTCCCCTACACCCCGAAATACCCCCCATGCCCTCCCCCCTCTGCCCTTCCCCCAAAATACCCCTCATGCCCTCCCCTCCCCCCTTAATACCCCCATGCCCTCCACCCCTCTGCCCCTCCCCCCAAAATACCCCACCTACCTCCCCTACAAGAAAAATACCCCCTCACCCCACCACATTCCACCCCTCCCCCCTCTGCCCCGAAGAACACCCCCATTCCACCCCTCCCCCCTCTGCCCCGAAGTACACCCCCACCCCAACCCCCACCCCATTCCACCCCAGCCCCCTCTGCCCCGTAGTACACCCCCCCCACCCCATTCCACATTCCACCCCTCCCTCTCTGCCCCGAATTACCCCCTACCCCACCCCATTCCATCCCTCCCCCCTCTGCCCCGTAGTACCCCCCACCCCTCCCCCTCCTATTACAAGATGGCGCCCACCGCGAGAACCTCCTTGTTCCGTCGCGACCATAAATTCATCAGCTGATCGTGCTGCCTAGCCCCGCCCACGTGCCAATCAAGTGCCAGCGCCCACGCCCGTACCGTGGCCTCGGGCGCCGCCGCTGGAATAAGGCGTTGTATCAAGCCCGATTTCTTTTTTGGCCCGATTTTCACTTTTTGGAAATCGGGATCATAAGGTATTGGGGGTTTCCGTTGCTGGAAAAAAATGTAGGCCTATGTATTTCTTAATCTGAATTATGTGTTATTTTACCTTCATTCTTTTTTCTTTTTTTCGTTATATTAACTTTCCTAATTCACCTGCAAATCAGTTTTTTATATAATTCGTTGTTTAGAATGAAAGTAATTATTAGGACAATAACGCTGGTAGTCATTGTTTTAATCATAAATGGAGTATGATATTGATATTACAAAAAAAAAAAAAAAAAATTTACAGGATGATTATAATTGTTATCAAGACAACAGTGATAATATTGGTGATGATGACAAGAAAAACAATAATTATAATAATAGCAACAATAACATTAATAATATGAATAATGATTATGATGACGGTGATGATAAAGATAATAATAAGAATAATGATAATGATGATAATAATAATGATGATAATAATAACAATAATGATGAAAATAACAATAAAGATATTGATAACATTAATAATGATAATAGTAATGATAGTAATGATTATAACAAGGATAAAAATGATAACAATAATAATGATAATAGTAGTAATAATATTAATAATAATAACAATAATGCTAATAATAATAATAATAATAATAATAATAATAATAATAATAATAATAATAATAATAATAATAATAATAATAATAATGAATAAATAATAATAATGATAATGAATAATAAGTAATAATAATAACAACAATAGTAGTAGCAGTAATAGTAGTAACAATAATATCAATTATCATCATAATAAACATCATTGATATTATTATCATTATTATCATTATTATCACTATTATCACCATAATAACAAAAAACGATAATGATAATGATAACGAAAAGATAATAACAATGATAATAATAATGATAGCAACACCAATAACAAAACAACAACAATTATGATAAAATAACAATAATAGTGATAATTACAATCACAAAAATATATGCAACAATAAAAATACGAATAGTAATAAGGATAATAATGAATGTGATTCTAATAGTGAGGATAGTGATGATGCTAATGATTATGCTATTTACAATGATTACAATGGCAGATAAAACAGCATTATTAATTGGAGTAATGATAGTCATAACAATGCTATCAGCCGGAATAATAGTATTAATAAAAATAATATTAATAAGAGTATCCGTAAAACGATGTTTGATGATAGTAAGAAGACTAAAGCAGAAAACAATAATAATAATAGTATGACAATAGTATATTCATTACGACAAATGTAGAAAATGTATGAATAAGAATGAATTTCACAATACAAGAGATGTAATCTATTGGTTTTGGTTCATATATTCAGAAATAAAACATCTATTTCTGACAAGGATATATTCGAAACCAGTTAAATACATTTAACCGGTTTCGAATAAATTTTCAGATCTCTTGTACGTTGAAGATGTTTAGTAACAACGATGTTGAAGAGGATAGTAGTAGTACTAGTACTGCTAGTAGTAATAGTAGCAACAGCAAGTAGTAGTAGTAGCAATAATAGTAGTAAAAGTAGTACTAGGAGATGCAGTAGTAATAGTAGTAGTAGTTGTAGTACTAGTAGTAGAAATAGTAGTAATGGTAGTAATAGTTGTAGTAATAATAATAGTAGTATTGATAGTAGTAGTAATGTTGATAATGAAGATCATGAT
>NC_091553.1:6697005-6704505 GCF_042767895.1 Penaeus vannamei
GTTCCCTGCACGCTGCAACTCGCACGTACGGGAGACTGCGAGGAAGTTCATTTTAACACACATGTCAACATCGTGGTTATCTGATGCACATGCCATTATCATACTGGCCTATTGCACGCACCATAACACAGACCGAATGCGAGAGATCCGTGTTAATGTCGGCCCATTGTAGACACCAGCATTATGATGATCCGCCGCACGTATAACTCGGAGTCCGGAGCTAACACGGCTACATTACAGTACTTCTCAATCACCCACTTACGTTCGATACAATGCTGATGATCTGCAAACACCTCATCCATCTCGTCGGGCGACTGTTACATGGTCGTCGAGGCGCCGTCGGTAACCGCTGCTTCAAACGCTTTCGATCAGAACTAGTGCTAATAATTTTCAACTTGGGCTGTTCAGGTACGCATTTTGTGGCCTCCCTCTTTTCCACGCTCGGGCTATCAACTTTTGTGAAATTCAGCACGAAAACAATGCTACGTTTGGCGGGATCATTCTTCTTGGTCCACGGAGCATTTCGGGCTTAACCACGAATCCTGAAATTTTCTCTTCATAACACTCGCCCCCAACGCACGTTCGTGGAAGTGAACGAAACCGCTTTTACTCGATTCCTCTCCAACTGTGAACGTCTGAGCGATCACTGCATTAGAATTTGATAATGCAAACAATGCGTACATACACAGAATAAATAATGGTTGTGAGGGACGGGAGAAGAATCGAGTATCATAATTTATAGTTCATGTCGAATTCAGGTGAACCCAATATTAAGCTGATAGTTATATAGATATGTAGAACTTAATTTTTTTTTAAAGAATTCAATTGATAGCATTAGGGATAATGGATAATGGAAGTAAGAAATAAGAAAAAGAAGTCAAATAGCAGAATATGTATTTACAATGAACAACTTAAAACGGTTGGCGAAACTAGTAGCTCTTCGCTCATCTTTATTTTCCTCAACTATAATATTTTGCAATTAATAAGTGTTTTTCACCTATAAGTAAAATAAGAATAAGACAGATCACAAAATTTATTTGATTAATGAAACCGTATTAGTATTACGACGGCCATATTAATATATATTTGTACTGAGGACTAACCGGAGTGTCAAAAAATTATAATAAAAAAACAAAATAGTCAAGAGGAAAAAGATAAGACAAACGAATTGGATAAATAATAAGATAAACAAAAAACACATCGAATAAAATAAAGAATTCAAAAAGAGAATAAGAAAAAAGTAAAGAAACATACAAGATAAACAGTAAACAGAAAAAATATACAAAAGACAGAGACTAAGACCAGAAGTAAAAAAAAGAAAAAAAAATGATAACAACAATAAAATATAATTTCCCCTTGACAGGAACAACCTATTGAGGGCAAGTAGAGCATGCATCAAATGGAGCAACGGCCCATTAGGTCCAATTGCCTAAGATAAAGAAGCAGCAATCGACTCTCTTGCGTCACTGGGGCTTGTAATACCTCGGGAACAATGACGCTTTGGGAAGTACATTTCTTGATGGTACTTGATGAGTATGTAAAGAGTTTCTCTTGTTTCTGGATTGAGCTCATGGGAGTTATGTAGATAGATTGATAGATGGATAGATAGATAGACAGACAGATAGACAGATAGATGATAGATAGATAAATATAGATAGATAGATTGATAGATAGATAGATAGAGGGTTCATGAGTATGTGAAGAGTTTATCTTGTTTCTGGATTGAGCTCATGGGAGTTATATAGATAGATTGATAGATGGATAGATAGATAGACAGACAGATAGACAGATAGATGATAGATAGATAAATATAGATAGATAGATTGATAGATAGATAGATAGAGGGTTCATGAGTATGTGAAGAGTTTATCTTGTTTCTGGATTGAGCTCATGGGAGTTATGTAGATAGATTGATAGATGGATAGATAGATAGACAGACAGATAGATGATAGATAGATAGATTGATAGATAGATAGATAGAGGGTTCATGAGTATGTGAAGAGTTTATCTTGCCTCTGGATTGAGCTCATGGGAGTTATGTAGATAGATTGATAGATGGATAGATAGATAGACAGACAGATAGACAGATAGATGATAGATAGATAAATATAGATAGATAGATTGATAAATTGATAGATAGAGGCTTGATGAGTATGTGAAGAGTTTATCTTGTCTCTGGATTGAGCTCATGGGAGTTATATAGATAGATTGATAGATGGATAGATAGATAGACAGATAAATAGATTATATATAGATAGATTGATAGATGGATAGATAGATAGATAGGCTTGATGAGTATATGAAGAGTTTCTCTTGTCTCTGGATTGAGCTCATGGGAGTTATATAGATAGATTGATAGATGGATAGATAGATAGACAGACAGATAGACAGATAGATGATAGATAGATAAATATAGATAGATAGATTGATAGATAGATAGATAGAGGCTTGATGAGTATATGAAGAGTTTATCTTGTCTCTGGATTGAGCTCATGGGAGTTATATAGATAGATTGATAGATGGATAGATAGATAGACAGATAGATAGATTATATGTAGATAGATTGATAGATAGATAGATAGATAGATAGGCTTGATGAGTATGTGAAGAGTTTATCTTGTCTCTGGATTGAGCTCATGGGAGTTATATAGATAGATAGATAGAGACTGACTGATTGATTGATAGATTGATTGATTGATAGATAGATTGATAGATTGATAAATAGATATATGGATAGATAGATAGATAGATAGATAGATAGATGGATAGATAGATTGATAGATAGATAGATAGATAGACAGACAGATAGACAGATAGATGATAGATAGATAAATATAGATAGATAGATTGATAGATAGATAGATAGAGGCTTGATGAGTATATGAAGAGTTTCTCTTGTCTCTGGATTGAGCTCATGGGAGTTATATAGATAGATGGATAGATAAATAGATAGATAGATAGATTATGTATAGATAGATATAGATAAATAGATAGATAGATAGGTTTGATGAGTATATGAAGAGTTTATCTTGTCTCTGACATGAGCTCATGGGAATTATACATAGATAGATGGATGGATGGATGGATAGATAGGTTGATAGATTGATGAATAGATAGATGGATAGATAGATAGACAGACAGATAGATATAGATAGATAGATAGACAGATAGATAGATATAGATAGATAGATGGATAGATAGATTGATAGATAGATAGAGGCTTGATGAGTATATGAAGAGTTTCTCTTGTTTCTGGCATGAGCTTGTGGGAGTTAGATAGATAGATAGATAGATGGATAGATAGACAGATAGATAGATTATATATAAATAGATGGATAGATTGATAGATGGATAGATAGACAGATAGATAGACAGATAGATAAATTATATATAAATAGATGGATAGATTGATAGATGGATAGATAGATAGAGGCTTGATGAGTATATGAGGAGTTTATCTTGTCTCTGGCATGAGCTCATGGGAGTTATGCATATATAGATGGATGGATGGATGGATAGATAGATAGATATAGATAGATAGATTGATAGATAGATAGATAGAGGCTTGATGAGTATATGAAGAGTTTCTCTTGTTTCTGGATTGAGCTCATGGGAGTTATAGATAGATATAGTTAGATTGATAGATAGATTGATTGATAGATAGATAGATAAATGGATAGATAGATAGATGAGTAGATAGATAGATGGATTGATTGATAGATAGATAGATGGATGGATGGATGGATAGATAGATAGATCGATAGATAGATAGATATAGATAGATGGATAGATAGATATTCGCTGTAGACTTTTTCTTTTCGATAAGAAATACGATGGGTTTTGTCGAGATATGAGCTCATGGTTTTATTATTACTAATTACTATAAACCTTTTCTTTTCGTGAATAAATACGAAAATGTTTTATCGAGATTTGCGTTCATGGAATTTTTTTTTTCTATTCAGTTATTATTTTTTTCCTTTCAAGAGCAATTCAAAAAAGTTTTTTTTTTCGATATATCACACGAGAGTTTATTTTTTTCATATATTCACTGTAAATCTATTCCTTTCGATAGCAAATACGAAAATGTTTTATCGAGATATGATTTCATGGATATTTTTTATATTCACAGTAAACCTTTTCTTTTTCGATAGCAGCTCGGAAAAAAAAAGTTTTATCGAGGTATCTCATGGGAGAATGTTATATATATATATATATATATATATATATATATATATATATATATATATATATATATATATATAATGTATATATACATGTTCTGTGTATTTAATCGAGATATGTTTTCTTTTTTTAATTCAATGTAAACTATTTTTTTTCTATAGCACTACAAAAAGTATAATCGTTTTTTTTTTTTCGTTCTATAGCGATACGAAAAAGTTCTATCGAGCTTTGAGTTCATGGGAGTTTGTTTTTTAATTCACTGTTAACCTTTTCTTTGCGATAACAATATGAAAAAAAAAGTTTTATCGAGTTATTGCAACGGTATTGCAATTATCTAACACTCGGGTCATTTAGCCCCGCTTTCTACCATCGCCTCTTCCATTCATAATTTTTTTAAAGCCATATTTCAACAAGGAACATCAACAAAAGAATTGCAGATGAAAGTGAATTACCTTTTTTATTAAAGAATTCGACATCAGCTGTTTCACTGTTTTATCAACTACATGTCATAATGATGAAATGTCTTTTAAAGGTTGTGGACAGATAAGTGTTTTTTAGGTTTGATGTAGAAATTGTGATGTTATCGTAGTTGATAATAATGATGATTGTGATGATTAAGAAATTGATGGTAATGATGACAGTGATAATGATGATATCCATAATGGTAATAATCATAATAATGACAAGGGTAATGATGACGATAATACTATAGCAATTAATGATAATGATCAGGAAGATGATAACAACTGAACATTTATACTGATAATAATGATAAGGATAACAATAATGATGATGGTAATGATAGTGATATGATAATAGTGATAATAACAATAATAGTGATGGTGATGATCATAATGACGATGATAATTCTGATGATATTGATAATAATAATAATGGGGAGGGGGAAGGAGTAGTAGTAATAAGGTAGTGGTAATAATAGTAGCTCTAGTCTTACTAGCACTAATAGTATAATAATTATAATTGCGATAATAATGATAGCCCTGACGATAATGATAACTACAACTTTGACAGAAATAAGAACAACCATGAGTTTAGAAATAGCTAGTGATTCTTTTGAGCATTTGGCCATAACATGTCAGTTTCACGCAGGATCACAAACCCGGCAAGTGCAGGCCGACTCATGGCAGCCCAGGTCACGCAAAACTCTGTCCCGTGACTCCCAGTGACACGTGACACCCCCCTACCCCCCCTCCCCCACCCCCTAAGAGGCTCTCCAACCCGTCCGTCTCAAGAAATCTCGACAGTGGAGAGAGACTACATGACGTCGATCTAGCCCCCGACGTCTATCCCACCTTCAGAAAAAATACGCGAATCGCATGTACCAGCTCTGTAAAACCCGAAATTATATCAAGTAACTTAAAGCTCCTGAAGTTCCGAAGAAAACTGCGTGAAGTGTGAAGTGTCTTGTGTCCTAAGTGCAGTGTCGCGAAGTGTGTGTGGGTTGGGCCGGAGTAGTCACGAGTCGCACTTCACTAACTTCGCTGAAACTTCTACCTAGTTATTACTCCTTCATCGTGAGAAGTCGTGTAGTAGTCTTTCGTTTCTTTGTATCAAGAGACATGATCTTTCGTATTCGTAGAGAGCGCTTATAGACTGTGATCAAAATAAAGTCAAATAGACATGTCACTCGAATAGAATATAGTGTCTGTGACATAAGATACAACAGAAATATTCCCAGATGAGAGAGAATTCAAATGAGATGAGGTATACACGCATGTACAGTGGAACAACACGTATAGAATATAGTGTCTGTGATATAAGATCCACCGAAATACTCCCAGATGAGATAGAATTCAAATGAGATGAGGTTTAAACGTATATACAGTGGAACAACGCGTACTAATGCACAACAGGGAAACGCACTATTGGTACCAGGACAAACATCGTGAATAATCCACGTGAATCTATTTTGATCCATAGAAACAACAGAGTGAGAAAACATTCTATTTCTGGGATGAATTATTTATATCAAAATAAATGGGAGATTACGAACACAAACCGAAATATTATTGATAGAAGAAAAATGAATATGGATAAGATTTTTTTTTTTTCTGTAGTTAGGAGAGCAAATAAAAAAAAGAGGTGCTGGAGGTTCCTGAATAATTTCTTAGATATCGACTTGATAAACCAGACTTTTAATAATAAGTGAATAAAATACACAGGTTACTTGAAACTCTCAACTTCCATTAAACAAACTAAATAAAAATGTGGTTTTCTCTTAACCTTGATAAGAAAATCAAGTATCTTTTCGGGGATATTTGCCTCGTAGTATGATCACAAATCTAATCGTCATAATTGTATGCAAATTATTGCATGTTAATTACAAAATGGCCAATTAATTATTCTTTATGTATCCTCACAGCACAACTTCATATTTCGAGTCCACTGCTTCCTGGAAGGAAAAAAATATGTGTATATACACCTATACCTATATGTATTTATATATCTATATCTTTATCTCTCTCTCTCTCTCTCTCTCTCTCTCTCTCTCTCTCTCTCTATATATATATATATATATATATATATATATATATATATATATATATATATATATGTGTGTGTGTGTGTGTGTGTGTGTGTGTGTGTGTGTGTGTGTGTGTGTGTGTGTGTGTGTGTATGTGTGTGTGTGTGTGTGTGTGTGTGTGTGTGTGTGTGTGTGTGTGTGTGTGTGTGCATATATGGACATATATCTATGCACATATTTACACACGCACACACACAAATATCTATATATAGATAGATATATAGATATAAGCATTCGCTGACGCTCACAAACGCAAACACCACTAGTACCATAATCCCACGCTTTCTCTGATCCCAAACAGGCCGACAAGCTTTAAGTCCCTGCCCCCCCCCCTCCCCCTCTTCCTCCCCTCCCCACCCCGGCCTTGTCCTCACCCCCTTCCTCCCCTCCCCACCCCGGCCTCTCCCTCGCCCCCTTCCTCCCCTCCCCATCCCGGCCTCTCCCTCACCCGCGGTACTCCCCCTCCCCCCTTATAACAACTCCAACAAGAACAGACGCTTCGTATTTTCACTCCACAACACTCGATCACTCCCCATTTTTTTTTTTTTTTTTTTTTTTTTTTTTACTTCTCAGGCATAACTATACAAAATCTCTCCCTTTCTCCTTCTTCTTCTTCAGTTCCTCCTTTCTCTTTCTTCTTCTTCCGTTCCTCCTTTCTCCTTCTTCTTCAATTTCCCCTTTCTCCTTCTTCTTCAGTTCCCCTGTTCTCCGTCTTCCTCTACAATTCCCCCTGTTCTCCTTCTTCTTCTCCAGTTCCCTCTTTCTCCTTCTTC
>NC_091553.1:6727005-6729505 GCF_042767895.1 Penaeus vannamei
ACGACAACTGATTCGAAGTTTTAGTGAATAAATTGGTTCGTTGTTGGCAGTGGGGAAATGGGGTCATTGGTAGTAGTGAAGAAATTGGTTTGCTGGTAGTAGTCAGGAACCTGCTTCGTTGTTGGTAATGGGGAAATTCAATCGTTGGTAGTGGATAGATTGAGTTGTTTGTATGGGGCAAATTAGTTCATTGATAGTTGCAAGAAGTATGGTTCATGGGGGAATAACCGGTTGTTTGAGGCCGAAACAATGGAAAGGCTACACTTCGGTACTTTAACAGCGGGAATACAGCAGACTACAGTACTACAGAGGCCCTGTTTAATACGAATTCTTCAATATCGAAGCTCTCGGGTGACGCTCAAGGCCGACTGTTGGTAGGACGGAAGTGTAGCGGTGAAGTGGGACTCCATCTGCCAGAACTGTGTAGTAGAGAGTGGGATTGAAAGTCCCAAACATCTCTCTCTCTCTCTCTCTCTCTCTCTCTCTCTCTCTCTCTCTCTCTCTCTCTCTCCCTCTCTCTCTCTCTCTCTCTCTCTCTCTCTCTCTCTCAATCCAATGCCAGGAGTTTATACCGCTGCGGTTTACGTCCAGCGGGATAGACTTGCGGATGCGGCGGTGCTGTGGTATGACGAGAATAATGTCGCCGTTTGAGGTATGTGGCATGGAGTGGAGGGAGGAGGGACGGGAAGGGGGTGGGAGTGGAGGGAGGGACGGGGAGGGGGTGGGAGTGGAGGGGAGAGGGACGGGGAGGGGGTGGGAGTGGTGATGGAGGGGAGGGGGGTGGGAGTGGAGGGAGGGACGGGGTGGGGGTGGGAGTGGTGGGAGGGGTGGGAGGGGGGTAATGGAGGGGAGGGGGGGGTGGAGTGGAGGGAGGGACGGGGAGGGGGTGGGAGTGGGAGGTGATGGAGGGGAGGGGGTGGGAGTGGAGGGAGGGAGGGACGGGGTGGGGGGTGGGAGTGGTGGAGGGGGTGGGAGTGGGGGGTAATGGAGGGGAGGGGGTGGGAGTGGAGGGAGGGACGGGGAGGGGGTGGGAGTGGGGGTGATGGAGGGGAGGGGGGTGGGAGTGGAGGGAGGGACGGGGTGGGGGTGGGAGTGGGGGTAATGGAGGGACGGGGGGTGGGAGTGGAGGGAGGGACGGGGAGGGGGTGAGTGGAGGGGAGGGAGGGAGTGGAGGGAGGGACGGGGGGGGGGTGGGAGTGGGGAGTAATGGAGGGAGGGGGCAGGGGAGTAGAGGGAGGGACGGGGAGGGGGTGGGAGGTAGGGAGGGACGGGGAGGGGGGTGGGACTGGATGGAGGAGGGACGGGTGAACGGAGTGGAGGGAGGGACGGGAAGGGGGGTGGGAGTGGGGGGGGTTATGGAGGGGAGTAATAGCGGTTATCTGCTGCGATGCCGATGGTTTTATAGGCTTGGCTGCCGCTATGGGGAGTTGTTTCATTGATATTGATTTTCGGATAATGCGAGAGAGACTGCGAGTGTGTTCGGCGAGTGTCTCGGTTGGCGCTGGGGTGTTGGGTGTCGGGTTTGGCGGTGGAGGTGTGGAGTTGTTTATTTGTATACTTGTTTGTTGGTCTGTCTGTCTTTAGGTACGAACAATACGCACACACAAATATAAACACAGACACGCGCAGAACACATGCGCAACACAACATGTCGTTATACTGCACGACACACACGCGCACACACGCACACACGCACACACACACATACACACACACACACACACACATACACACACATACACACACATACACACACACACATACACACACACATACACACACACACACACACACACACACACACATACATACATACACACACATACACACACACATACATACACATATACACATACATACACACACACACTCACCACACACTCACTCACTCACTCACCACTCACTCACTCACTCACTCTCTCACTCACTCACTCACTCACACACTCACTCACTCACTCACTCACTCACTCACTCACTCACTCACTCACTCACACAACACAACACAACACAACACACTCACTCACACAACACACAAAACACACAAACAAAGCACAACACAATCACAAACATCGCTTAGCTAGAGCGTTTCCAAAATCACAATCATCCTTCACAGACCAAAACCTATGTTTTCTGTCCCCAGCCATGTTTGGCATTTGCTACCCCTGTGAGGCGTTAAGGGTCTAATGACTGTATATGAGTGTAACAGAAGAAATAATGCTTGTAGGTGTCAGAGGGCAAAGGAAGGGGAGGAGGGAGGGGAGGGGGAGAGGGGGGGGGGAGGAGGAGGGAGGGGAGGGGGAGAGGGGGTTGGTGTCGTATAACAACCTCTTCATTCAGAGTTAGGTCATGGGTCGTCGTTGTCGTCTTAGAGAGAGGGTTGAGGAGGGGGTGGGAGTCTGGGCCATAAACACTTCAAAAACAAAATGATCATTTTATAAATAATACAAAAGATGGGTAAGAAAATGGTTAAAAAAGAGATATTTTTTAATAAAAAATACAA
>NC_091553.1:6739505-6742005 GCF_042767895.1 Penaeus vannamei
TGCACCAAAGAAAATCCGTAAAAGAAAAAAAAAACATAGTTCCAGATTGAATAGTTGCCGTTGCAAGCGGTGGCATATTCACCAAAGAAAATCCGTAAAAGAAAAAAAAACATAGTTCCGGATTGAATAGTTGCCGTTGCAAGCGGTGGCATATTCACCAAAGAAAATCCGTAAAAAACAACAACAACAACATAGTTCCAGATTGAATAGTTGACTTGTCCGCTCTTCGCCGTGTCAAGAGATTCTCGAAGGTTGCTTTTGAAAATTGTATAGGATAACAGTTTGTTCTAATTGCAATTGGCTAATATGATAACAATCTGGTGACGCTTACCGTAATTGCCATCATTACCGCAAACCGTACGAATCGTATGACGGAGCTTAGACTTCGGATTAAGATATTTGTGACATATTCATATAAACATAACAGCGTCTACATTTTAGTTCAATTTTGCAAATCTTCTAACCTGTATTATAATTTTATGTAAATTCTTACATCATGCTATACAGGCAACCATTGATCATCAACTGCAACTTAAGCCGAAACCAAGGCTTTACCATCGCATTCGGATCATATGCGGTAATAGTGGAAATACTGATGCTTATTAACGGAAGAATAGCGATAGACATTGGACATAATGGAGACTGATGCAATAGCCTTCACAGACATTGCGAGACAAGATCACAAGCCAAAAGTCTTGGAATATCTCGAACAAAACGAATCCTTTTTTTTTTTTTTTTTTTTTGAGCGGGGGGGGGGGGAAGCTATGATCAAAATGTATTTGTATCAGTTATCAAATCATTGTCAGTATTATAATTATTATTATCACTATTACCATAATTGCTGTTTTTACTGTTTATTATCACAATCATTGTTATTATTACTATTATCATCATAATTATCATTATCATTGTTATCATTGTCATCATCATTATCATCATCGTTATCATTATTATCGTTAATATCATTATCATCATTATTATTATCATCATCACCATCATCAACATTATTATTAATATCATAATAATCATCATTACTTTTACCATAATTCATTTGAGGACATATCACTCAACTCCGTGATAGCTAGGAAGATGGAATGACTTGGAGAATTAGCTTCATTTACACAGATTTTTTGCAATAATACGCATTAAATTGAACAAACTGCTTTCATAGGTGTATGTTAATGATACTGTAAATGGCCTTATTATGAGTGATGATATTAATAAAGATAATATAATGATAATGATGATAACAATGATGATGATGCTGGTGGTGGTGGTGGTGATAAGGAGGTGGAGGAGGATAATGATAATGACAATAACAATAATAATAATAATAGTAATGGTAATAACAGCAATAATAATGGTAAACATAAATTTAGTAACAACAACGAACGCAATAGTAATAGTAAAAATAATAACAATAATAATAAAATCAGGAATCATTGTGTGGTCTCTCTACCTTTATATCTTAAAGCCGCGACCCGACCCCAACGCCATGAATAAGCGCCTTTGGTACAATTTACATTTAGTACAGTCGTGTCCCTAAGGAATACGATCGGTGGTAAATTAATCACGAAAATGTGATATACGCAAAGGCTATTTGATATACGCAATGCGCGAAGGATAAATCAGTTTAAACCAATATGTGTAAATGTCTGTTTTATTTTAGGTATTACGCTCGTATACACTCACTCATGTAAACAGAGTCACTATCATTCTCTTTCTAGTGATAAAAACACTCACAGGGACAGAAAAAGAGGTGAAGATAACAAGATCAGTTGTGTGTGTGTGTGTGTGTGTGTGTGTGTGTGTGTGTGTGTGTGTGTGTGTGTGCGTGTGTGAGGGAGAGGATTTTCCTTTTTCCCCCCTTTACCGGATGCTATTTTCTATTCCATTTACACATAACGGAGCAACGTAATTATCGAAAATGCTGCAGTTGTGCACATACAACAATACCTTTGACACAAAGGTGCCGGAATGTAGTTTGATTAGTGCCTCAAAGCAAATCAATTACCGGTTAACTCGACACCAAAAGTGCATTATGGACCAAATTGCCATAAGCATTGTTCGTCTGCCTGGTTGTTCCGGGTGGCTGCGACATCGATCCCGGGCCATATGTTGTCCTGCACGATGGCTACGCTGCGGCCCGGCACTAATTCACGGGCGAAATCGTTACTGTCACGCTCTTTTGGTTGTGATAGGAACCTCGTGCACGGCGTGAAAAAACGGGAGGCGAGGAAGGAAGGGCAAGTGGGCCACGCAGGTTTGAAAAATGCGAGAGTGAAGCACTTTGCCGTATCGACTCTCCGAGTTATCGGATTCGGAGCGGAGAGTTGACCCATTTCGAACATCAAAGGCCGTGGTGTGTTGATCCATCCGGGGATCAAAAGCCTCGCCTATTGCTTTATTTGTGTAATGAGAGTGGAGTATATTGAGCCTATGGGAGACGGGGGATGATAATGCTGAATAACGAACATCAGATATATCGAGTGACGGCGAA
>NC_091553.1:6759505-6764505 GCF_042767895.1 Penaeus vannamei
CGAAAACTTCTGACGTGGCGAACGACGGGGCAGTAAACATGGAGGGAGTCAGGTTACTTATTTCCTTCAGTTTCCCCTAAGAATCACGTTTTCTATCTTCTGGGCCTCCTTGTTTACTTTTATGAAAATATATAGATTCATTTATTTTCTTCTTATTATTATTCTTCTCCGTTCTTTGATCAAAGACATTTTGCTGTGGATTCACGTCGGATAATAAATCACCTATCATACGCGATGATATATCATAGAATAGCATAAAAAAGATAAAAAGGAAAAGGAAATACATAGTCTTCACTTGATGTTATCTCCATTATGACTGGCGTTATTATTCTTTCTTTTGCAGGTTTTATCGTTACCGTTATTATGAATATTTGCTGCACATTGTCAGGATTATCAGGATTATGATATTTGCAATTGAAGATCTGCAATCAATACTGTCAATGCATGTAGTCATTGATATTGCATTGTGAGGATGACCTTCGTTAAATTTACCTTTACAAAATGGTCCAGAATGATGGCATCAGCTGTTTTATAGTTATTGATGAACAATATAAAATGTTTTGACATTGTAAAATGTATTGCCTTTGTAATGCGCAAACTTGCATAGACACACACACACACACACACACACACACACACACACACACACATATACACACACACACACACACACACACACACACACACACACACACACATATACACACACAAAAAAAAACGCACCCCCCACATACACACAGAAATACACACACATCAAGTAATATTCTAAACTGCCTATTTTGGACTACTCTGAATCAGTGAATCTTTGCTCAGTGTACAGTGATATATACTGACCAAACAGCCATACACTTACTTAACACAGTTTGATTAGTATGATGTAAGGAATCACATTCTGGAGTCGATTATACATATCTAGCAAATGCAACAGGAACAACGAAGGGAAGAACAAGAAAACACAAGAATATGCCGAAAGAAGCATTAGCGAAAAGGCATTCGGCATATTCGTGTGTTTTCTTGTTCTTCTCTTCGCTGTTCCTGTTGCAATCTGTTCGACATGAATTCCACACATGTGCGAGGCCCGACCCAATGAATATTCTTATATAAGGACATGCAAATACACTGAAATAAATGAGTGTCTGTCTAAATGTATGTCTAGCGATCGGAAATAAATGTTTGTCTGTCTAAATGTATGTCTAGCGATCGGAAATAAATGTATGTCTAGCGATCGGTTTGTTAAAATCATGTGATTCCCGACCCAATGAATATTCATATATAAGGACATGCATATGCACAGAAATAAAGGCATTTCTATCAGGCTACACGTTTACAGTAACCGGATAAATGGATAGATAAATGTGTATCTACCGGATAGATAGACAGACATGCATTTATTTCTGTGTATATGCATGTCCTTATATAAGAATATTCATTGGGTCGGGCCTCACATAATTTTAACAAACCGATCGCTAGACATACATTTATTTCCGATCGCTAGACACACATTTAGACAGACATACATTTATTTCCGATCGCTAGACATACATTTAGACAGACATACATTTATTTCCGATCGCTAGACATACATTTAGGCAGACATGCATTTATTTCTGTGTATATACATGTCCTTATATAAGAATATCCATTGGGTCTCGCACATTTTTCACAAACCGATCGTAAGTCATTAATTGGAAATGTAGAAAATGATAATATAGGCTGTTTGTAAAGGTCACCTTGGTTATCTTATACATTTAGATATCTTAAAAGTTGGGTGTTAATTATATTTCAGTGTATGCAGTGGTTAATACAATGGAGTTGGTTAGATAGGTAGTACTAATTACCTTTGTACTTTCGCATTTTCTTCATTATCTTCATAAAAAAGAGATAGAAAAAATACAAGAATAAATTCTCCTCTGGACACACAATTATCACTTATAACTCACTATTATAATTCTCTGCCCTCCCCCCCCTCCCCCCTATTCATCTCCATTTCATCTTAAACGAAATTCACAATAAATGTTGGGTAAAAAACCGCCAGTCAAGTCGGTTTTCCATTCGCTCTTAAAATTCCTTTCTGTCAACTGGTAAATCAATTCCCTGTGAGAAGCGGATATGTATTGCAGCGGCGCCAGAAGAGGAGGAGGAAGAGGAGGAGGAGGAGGAGGAGGAGGGGGAGGAGGAGGAGGAGGAGGAGGAGGAGGAGGAGGAAGGAGGAGGAGGAGGAGGAGGAGGAGGGGGAGGGGGGGGGCAGGAGGAGGAGTGAGGAGGAGGAGGCGGAGGAGAGAGGCGGAGGAGGAGGAGGGGGAGGAGAGAGGAGGAGGGGGGGGAGAGGAGGAGGAGGAGAAGGAGGGAAGGTGGAGGAGGAGGAGGAGGAGGAAGATGCAGCAGCCACCTGGGCTATGGCTGGAGTTTTCCCTGGATCTCAGCCGCGTGGGAAAGTCGAACGTCGAGCTCTCTCCCTTTCCCTCCCTCCCCCTCACCCCCTCACCCTACTCCCTCCCTTCTCCCTCCTCCTCCTACTCCCACTCACTCCACCCCCTCCCCCTACTCCCACCTCCCACCCCCTTTTCCCCTACTCCAACCTCCACCCCCTCCTCCTACTCCCACCTCCACCCCATCCTCCTACTCCCACCTCCACCCCTCTCCCCCTACTCCAACCTCCACCCTCTCCCCCTACTCCCGCCTCCACCCCCTTCCCCAACTCCCACCTCCACCCCCTACTCCCACCTCCACCTGCTTCCCCCTTACTCCCACCTCCACCCCCTCCCCCTACTCCAACCTCCACCCCTCTTCCCCTACTCCCACTCTCCACCCCCTCCCCCTACTCCCGCCTCCACATTCCCTTCCCCTACTCCCCCGCCTCTCACCCCCTTCCCTCCCTCCCTCCCCTCACCCCCTTCCCCCTACGCCCCACACCTCCACCCCCTTCCCTCTCTACTCCCTCCCTCCACCCCCTTCCCCTACTCCCACTCCTCCACCCCCTCCCCCTACTCCCGCCTCCACCCCCTTCCCCTATACTCGTCTTGAGCTTCCCGGAACCGACAGAGACACACACGCACACACAAACGCTGCCACAGAAACCACGTACACACTATTCTCATTTAGGACAAAAAATAAAAATAAATAAAAATAAATAAAATCTTTACAGTCATAACGTACTTGAAATCAATCTAAGGGAACAAAGAAAGCATACTATAAAGTAACAATTTTGCTTTTGTAACTATAACATTACTTAATCAACTCTTTAGTAGTAGTAGTAGCAGTAGCAGTAGTAGTAGTAGTAGCAAAGTAGCAAGTAAGTAGTAGTAAAGCAGTGATGAGAAGGGAGCGTTGCCAGCAGTCCCAGCAGCAGCAGCAGCAGCAGCAGCGTTACAGCAGCAGCAGCAGCAATAATCAACCAATCAATCAACAGCAGCAGCAGCAGCAATCAACAGCGGCTGCTGCTGCCAGCCAATCAGCTGAACCAGCAGCCAGCTGGCAGCAGCAGCAATACAGCAGCAGCAGCAGCGGCAGCCAGCAGCGCCGGAAGAAGAAATGGTTGAAACCGTTGTTGTTAAAGGTTGCTTGCAGCAGCGCCATTATGCTGGGTTGGCAGCAGCAACCAGCAGCAGCAGCAGCAGCCGTTGCGAAAAACCCAGCAGCAGCAAGGTTGCTGTTGTTGTTGCTGCTAAGCAGCAGCAGCGACCACCAGCTGTTAAGCGTTAAGTCAGCGCTGGCTGCTGCTGCTGCTGCTGCTCGGGGCTGTTGTTGTTGTGGTTGCCGCTGTTAAAGAACGCGTTGCCGTTGCCGTAGCGCCGTTGACGCCAGCGTATCGTTGTTGCCGCTGTTGTTGCCGCTGTTGCTGTCATTGCTGCTGCTGCCAGCAGCAGCAGCAGTTGCCAGCAGCGTTGTTGTTTCGCTGTTAAGCTGCTGTTTCGTGTCGCCGTTGCCGCTGTTGCCGTTGTTGCGCAGCCAGCAGCAGCAGCAGCCCGCGCTAAGTTGCCGCTGCTAAGCCGCTGTTGCCGCTCAAGCAGCATCGCGCAGCAGCAGCAGCAGCCAACAGCAGCAGCAGCAGCAGCAGCAGGCCGCTTGCGCCGGCGCTTAGGGCGCAGCTCTGCTAACAGCAGCATATGATGGCTGGCATGTCAAGCAGCAGCTTGTAGTTGGCAGCCGCGAGCGCGACAGCAAACGTATTCAGCAGCAGCAGCAGCTAAGCAGCAGCAGCGTTACAGCAGCATATCGCCGCTGAGCAGCAGCAGCAGCACAGCAGCAGCAGCAGCCGTTGCCGCGCCAGCAGCAAAGGGTTTACAGCAGCAGCGTTACAGCAGCAGCAGCGCTGTTGCGCTGCCAGCAGCGTTACAGCGGCGTACGTTGCTGCTGTTGCTGTTTAGCAGCAGCACCGGTGCTGTTGCTGCTGTTACGTCGCTGTTGCTGTTGCCGTTGTTGCTGCTGCGCGCAGCAGCCGTTGTTGCCGCCGCTAACAGTTGTCGTTGCTAATTGTTGTTGTTGTTGCTGCCGTTGTTGCTGTTGCTGCTTGTCGGCGCATGTTGCTGTTGCTTGCCGCCAACCAGCCAGCAGCAACAGCAGCAGCCACAACAGCTGTTGCTGCCGTTGCCGTTGTTACCAAATCGTTTTTTCAGCAGCAGCGTTACAGCGGTGCAGCAGCAGCAGCAGCAGCAGCAGCGGTTGCTGTTAAACACGTCGCGCAGCAGCAGCAGCACCAGCAGCAGCAGCCGTTAAGCAGCAGCAGCAGCAGCAGCCAGCAGCAGCAGCAGCAGCCAGCAACAGCAGCAGCCGGCGCAGCAGTTGCAGCAGCCAAGCAGCAGCAATTGCTGGCGCTGTTAAGCAGCACGCTGTTGTTGCCGTTGCTGCTGTTGCAGCTAACAGTGGTTAAGCAGCAGCAGCAGCCGGCAGCAGCAGCAGCAGCAGCAGCGCAGTTGCCAGCAGCAGCAGCAGCAGCAGCAGCAGCCAAGCAGCAGCAGCGCAGCAGTTGTTGTTAGCAGCAGCGTTGCCAGCACTGGCAG
>NC_091553.1:6789505-6792005 GCF_042767895.1 Penaeus vannamei
ATAATAATATTATTGTATTGATGATGATGACAATATCAGAAATTAGGATGATTATAATAATCATGCTAATATGATAATAACAATAATAATGGTGTAAGGATGTGATGATGATAAGAATAATGATGGAGATGACGATGATGATGACGATAACGATGATGATGATGATATTACTAATGATAATAATAATAATAAAGACGATGAGGTTCAAAATGCATTACTTCCGATGACGATGATGATAATGATATTACTGATGATAATAATAACAATGACGATAAGGATCAAAATGCATTACTTATTAATGTATAAATTGCTCGGGAATCCTTCTTACAGAGCCCGACACTCATGGTTATCAAATCACAAATACATGAGCACAGAGCAGAGTGTCTTGAACGAAATCCACACATACACAAATTTCTTAATCTATTCCAGATCCATTTCCCCCTCGGCACGTTTTTCTCTTACTTCCATTTCCCCCTCGGCCTCACCAGGTAGAGTAACGATTTTTCTACATTTAGTTTTTTTTTCGCGTTTTTTTTTTTTCGTTTTTTCGTGTTTTTCATTTTTTCGTGTGTTTTTTCGTTTTTTCGTATGTTTTCTCTCGTTTTTCGTGTGTGTTTTTATCGTGTTTTTCGTTTTTTCGTGTTTTCTTCTTTTTTTCGTGTTTTCTCGTTTTTTTCGTATTTTCATTTCATACAGTATCGTGTTCCTTATATTATAGAAGTACGAAATACATACACATTTCTTGATTTATAAATAAACAATAGAAGTACTGATGGCGATTAGAAGTTGATGATGGTGGTTGATGATGATGATGGTGATGATAATAATAATGATGATGATGATGATGATGATGATTATGGTGATGATGATGATGATAATCATAATGAAGTGATGATGATGGTGGTTGATGATGATGATGACGATGATGATCATGATGATGATGGTGAAGATAGCAATCAAGGTAATGATAATGATAGTAATGATAACAATGGGCTTGAGAATGGCAGTGATAAAGATAACGATAACAGGAAAACAACGACAAGTGTGATGATAATAATAGCAATAGCAATAATGATAATAATGATGATAATGATAATGAAGAGAAGAAGGAGAAAATAATGATACCGAAGGATGATAATGATAATAATAGTAAGAATAACAATGGCAATTGTAAAAATAATGAGACTAGTAATAATGATAGTAACAATAATAACAATAATAATAATAACAATGATAATAATATCAATTGAATTATGATAATAATAATAACACCAGCAACAATAACAGTAATTCCAACACCCCTCTTTACCGCTCGCCTTCCTCCCCCCCCCCCCTCTCCCTTAGCCACGGCCTCCACCCCCCCAATAATAACAATAATAATAATAACAATGATAATAATATCAATTGAATTATGATAATAATAATAACACCAGCAACAATAACAGTAATTCCAACACCCTTCTTTACCGCTCGCCTTCCCCCCCCCCCCTCTCCCTTAGCCACGGCCTCCACCCCCCCCCCCTCAACAGTACCTTCCCCCTCCCCCTTAGCCACAACCCCCCCCCTTCAGCAGGATCCTCCCACTCCCCCCTCCTCAACAGGACCCTCCCCCTTCCTCTCCCTTAGCCTTGTCCTCCGCCCCCCCCCCCCCCTCCCGCAGCCTCACGCCGCGGCGACCGGCGAGCGGGCGTCTCCGTTGGCCTCCATTAACTCAACTGTCGCAGCCGAGGTCCGAGGGCGGCATTCGTCTTCATTATGAGCCGCGTCCCCCTCGCGCCCACGAGGACCCAGCGCCAATTGTTTTAGGAGACGCGGCGAGGGCGGCGCTGTGGGAAGGGGCTCCGGCTGCCTTGGCTTGGAGTCCGTGCGGGGGTCTTGGGCGACTCTCGGGCTCGGGCGCTGTGGGCGGGCGTCGAGAAGTGAATTGATGAATGAATGAATGTGTATATTCATATATATATGTGTGTGTGTGTGTGTACATATATGCGTGTGTGTGTGTGTGTGTGTGTGTGTGTGTGTGTGTGTGTGTGTGTGTGTGTGTGTGTGTGCACGTATGTATATATATGCACAAATGTTCTATATCTATGTGTTCTATATCTATACCTCTTTATTTATGTGTCCCTCAACCTCTTTATCTATCTATTCATGTGCGTGTGCCTTCATCAACATTCTCTCTGTCCCTCTCTTCCTTTTTTCACCTATTCCAGCCACCCTTCGCCTACCTGGCTCCACGAGTCATGGCATTCATTTCGAGACCGCAAAACAGAGCACGTGCAGCCTGACATCTGGTCCCACTAGCATTTAGTCTAGGGGCGTAGTCAGGCTGGCTTGATTGTCATGGGCAGTTGTCAGTGTCTTGTGGTTTATCACGGGTGTCCATTTATGTCAGTGTCCACGCGGGCTCGGGTAACGTGGGTGTCACATTCCGAGTCCGGTTGTGTAGTGTCCCTTGGGATCGGTGTCCTAGCACGGCCCAAGGAGGATGCTTCTGCCTTTCTGG
>NC_091553.1:6797005-6804505 GCF_042767895.1 Penaeus vannamei
TGTGCGAGCTCTCAGAGGTGCCATGTTTGTGTGAAATGTATGTCCTTTTTATTAAATAAAACCTCATATTTTCTACCATGTTGTGTTGTGTCTCTAGTATGTAAGTATATAAGAATCCCCAAACCTTACAAAAAAAATACAGATATCCTTTTGTAAAGTCTGTCGTTCATAAAAAGATAAAAGAAAGAGTCATGAGATCCCTTGCGGAAAGACATGAAAATGAGAATCCGCATTCGAGAAAACGTGACGATTGAAATAGCTCCAGAAAAATCAGTCCCGGAGCGATATGCAAGATGTAAAGCAGCTTTCTCCGTCTCTTGCACACTTGAAAAAAGATAGTTACTACGGGACGGAAACAAAGGGTTTGCGAGGAAACTTTTGCCGCAAACCTTCCGTGTCTTAAGAAAAGGGAAGCTGTGACACTTGCAGGAACCCCGCGCGCATGCTTCGCTTCTGTACTTACTCCTTCCTCAGAGCAAGTGGTTGCACGTCGCCGTTTTTGTGGTGTTGGTGTTTTTGGTGTTTTTGATGGTGGTGATAGTGGTGATGATATTAATGATGGTAATGATAATGATGATGCTAATAATGATGGTGATGGCTATGATAATTATGATGGTGATGATGATAATGATGGTGATGACGGTAAGAATAATGATGGTGAGAATGATGACGGTGATGGTTATGATGATGGTGATGAATATGATGTCACTGACGCTGTTGTTTTTGCTTTGCTGTTTCTGCATTTTGCCTTTTTCATACGTAATCCTCCCTCCGATGGCCGCAGGCAGAGAAGCGCGGACAACCAAAACGCGCTTGAGAACCAGACTTATTTTTTCATCAATTTACGTCAAGAACCTACTTCTTGTCTTAATGTAGTTTTCTTGTACACCTTGTATCTTTCATGGATCTAGCATCTGGCCTGATGCACAACCCGCAGCATCTTTCCTCTGGGATAATAATTCAAAAAGTTACGTCTTTGCCTGAAGTAATTTCCAGCCTGATATGATTATTCTGGTATGCTATCTTTGAAGTTGCTTATTATCAACTCCAGTGCCAAGATATTTCTTTTTGAAAGATCCCTTAACTATCTTTTGGGTAATTAAGACTGATTACAGTGGATAATTAGGCAAAAGAAGTTTTATAATCTTGTTTTCCAGTAATAACTTTCCTTAAGACACGTAAGAGGTTTTACGAAAGCCAATAAATGGAAGAAAGGAAGGGTAGTAAAAAAAAAAAAGTCGATAATTATTACGTAAGTCTTCTTCAGGCAACTTGCACTTTGCACATTCTGAGCTGGCTTGAACAAAGGATACCTTCTCTTTTCCCTCGATCCTGTCTATGAGTAAAGTATGCAATCTATGGAGGTTCATTTATATTCCTCTGGTTCATTTATATTCCTGTGGAACATTTCGCAAGCGGGTCCTTTTCCTTCAAAGAACTCAATTACTCTAGTGAGGTAACAGCGGATCCAGATGCTTAGTTTTAAGTTAATGATCCATTATAAATCTTTGATTAAGACGGAGCGATTAACATTCCATCCAGAGTTTAGCTTCACGATGGAAATAGTTTGAATATTTTCATAAATCTCCCGGCGGCGATACACGGTATTGGTTCGTGGGCCGGCGTCCGTGCGGGGTTGTGGATCACATCCGCATGAGGAACACGTGTTTGAGTCGCCTGTGAACTGGAGTGAGAAGTCCTTGAGTGGATTTCTCCTTATCGAAAGATTCATAGGTCATCGAGGGTCTAGCGAGCAGCGCGTGGATTTCTTGCTATTTCCACGCGGATTTCTGTTATTTCCACGCGAATTTCTTTGATATTTTCATGTGGATTTCTTCGGTATTTCCACTCGGATTTCTTTAGCTTTTCCACGCGGATTTTTATTGGATATCCATGCGTATTTCTTTTGGCATTCTCACTCGGATTTTTTTGGTATTCCCACTCGGATTTCTTTGGTATGTCAACGTGGATTTCTTTGGCATTTCCACGCGGATTTTTTTTTTTTTTTTTTTTTGTAGTTCCACTCAGATTTCTTTGGTATTTCCACACGGATTTCTTTGGTATGTCCACTCAGATTTTTTTGGCATTTCCAAGTGGATTTCTTTGGTATTTGCACGCGGATTTCTCTGGTATTTGCAGGTGGAATTTTTTTGGTAGTTCACTCGGATTTCTTTGGTATTTTCACGTGAATTTCTCGGCATCTCCATAAGCGAAGTATTTCAATAATGGCATCCCTTGCTTTGGTTAAAACAAGGGTTGCAATTATTGAAGTTTTCCAGGGTCGTTTGTCTTGTTTCAGCGTCCTTCTTTGGTATTTCCACGCGGATTTCCTGGTATATCCACGCGGATTTCTTTGGTATTTCCACTTGGATTTCTCGGTATCTCCATACGCGAAGCATATCAATAATGGCAGCCCTTGCTTTGGTTAAAACAAGGGTTGCAATTATTGGTTTTCCAGGGTCGTTTGTCTTGTTTTCAGTGTCTTGCTTTCGTTCTTCCAATCTTTTGTTACTAGATAGATATACTGATATTATATAGGTGTTATCTTTCTCATCATAGCACTTCTTAAGTAACTATTTTTGTCCGTTATACAGTATCAGTAGAAAAAAAAAACGTCATCCATATAAAACATTCAGCTTCTAAGATATTTCCTTTATCTTCTTAAAGTGAACATTCATTAGCAGAGAGTATAAATTACAAGTACTTAAACCGAACAATATTTTTTTTCTCTAAACAAGTATTTTTTTCACTCATATGCATTACAATTAATGCAAATGTTATGCAAGAAAGCAAATGTTATGCAAGAAAATTGTATAAGGAAGGTTACTCTTTCCGCCTCATTTTAAAGGGAGGGAAGGCTCTGAACTGGTCCAAGGAGGAGGAAATGACCCAAGACGAGGGCAGACCCTTTGCGCGGAGCTCCGAAGACATCAATGTTAAGGGCATCGTGCTTTTCCCCGAATTTGTGCGAATACGAATTCTGGAAGGCATTGTGCACATACATACAGGCACACACACAGAGATACAGGTACACGCACACACACACATTCAGGTGCACACACACACTCACCCACATACACACACACACACTCAGACACTCACCCACATACACACACGTATAGAAACACAGAAATAGAGAGAGAAAAAAAAAAAGAGAGAGAGATAAAGAGAAAGAGAGAAAGGAAAATAAAATCAAAGAAAGAAAGAGAGAAGAAAAGAAAAATAACCCAGAGCTCAGTCCATGTCTTAGATCACGCATGAAACCCGCCTCCAAGGAATCCCTCAGTTTTTCACGAATGTTATCGTCTTACCTGAACAGCCCGGCTTGTACCGCATAGTTTCGGAAGGTAGTATAACGAAGACAGTAACGTAAATGTACCTCGTGAATCACCGTGAAACACCACCACTCGTTGAAATGTTGCATGTCTGTTCGACGCAGCTGCCAACTGTCTCTTTGTATTATTTTTCTTTTTCGTTCTCTGTTTTCTTTTTTTTTCTCGCTTTTTTTCGTTCTTTTAGTTGCGGTAGTGGGGGCATAAAAGATGGCCACGAAAACTCCGAAAGTAGAGAACGAAGCAACTTTATTGTCGCTCGAGTCTTGTTTAGTCACGTGTTCTTATCCCAACTTTTCATATGAAAAAAAAAGAATATCTGGTTCTACGAATCTCGTCTTTATTATCGTTCTCTCTTTTCGTTCTCATCGAGAAATTAATACATTTAAGAGTGGAGAAAAGATATATGAATACTTGAATAACACGAAAACGCATTGAACTTTGAAGTAAAAACGGGATCAAAGTTCATCCTAAAAGTTATTGTATTTCACCACGACCGACTCGCAGCGCCGAATGTCCAGATGTCACGCCCTTTGCAAATACTCTCTCCTGTGTGCACCCGTTATGTCACCCCAGTCTGACCTGCAGGTCTGTGCCCCACCCTGACCTGTGTATGTGTGTGTGAGAGAGAGGGTAGGAGTGTGTGTAGGTTTATGTGTGTGTGTGTGTGTAGGTTTGTGTGTGTGTGTGTGTGTGTAGGTTTATGTGTGTGTGTAGGTTTATGTGTGTGTGTAGGTTTATGTGTGTGTGTAGGTTTATATATGAGTGTGTGTAGGTGTGTGTGTGTGTGTGGTCTGTGTTCAGTATACTGCATATCTGTGCAAGCAAGTGTTCGATGCATGTATATGCACGTGCTCCGGGATAAGAGCGAATGCGCGCATGCGTGTCCCAACCCCCCCCCCCCCCCCCCCCCCGCATCGCAGGACCCTCTGAAGCCGAGATGTCCGACCCGGCGAGGCTCTGAAGACGGCGTCGCGGAACCTGGCACGGCATCAGGACGGCGCGCGAGGGGTGACTCACACTATCGGGAGACCCATCTGATAAGCTTTTACGAAAGTCAGTATTAAATTACAAGACCCCCTTCATAAAAGTGGGGAAAACTTTAAACAGGTGTTTATAAATATTTGCTTTGATGATAAATGGATTTAATTTGTTCGAATGTTTTTATGAGAAGTGTATTTCGGTGTGTACTGAGTAGGGGCGGTTCGTAGATAAGTGATGTGCAAGTAACGTGTATATGTGTGGAGAGTTGCGCAGTGTATAACTAAGACCCTTGCGTAAGGCCTGTGTAAAGTCAAATGCGAAGTGCGTATCTTTACATTGAACATAAAATAGTAGAAAATAAATAAATGCATATATGAATAAAACGAAAATTAAGGATACTTCTTGTGTGGCATCAATTTGAAGTCAATATTTCGCTTGATGCATTCGGTGAAGGAAGGTATGCCTTTAGTTGAATACAGTGAATACAGCTACTTATTTTTTTTTTACTTTGTTTTGTTTTTAGCCTCCATTTTAAAGATCATGCAGATGAAAATGTCGACTTTCTGACAGATTACTTTTTTGCACACACACACATACACACGCATACACACACATTCACATACACACGCATACACACACACACACATACACACTAATCCGAAAAATAAATACAAAAAAATAACCGTAAGAAATAAACACATGCGCACAAAAACATACACACAAATACACACGCACGCACAAGCTATTAAAGTATCAGCATCGTTTCGTCTGCGTGCACATACTCATGTTAATGAACGTGATTGCAGTTATGCAGATGACGACATGATCGCCGCTCGGCCGAGGGCGCCGTCGGCACAAGCCCGAACCGAGGGCGCCGCTTCCCAACAAAGAGATCTCGGCGGCGGTTTGGCCCGGGACCAGTTCGCTCCAAAACCGTTCGTTACCCGCGCTTAAGAAAGCAATATATCAAAATGGCCCGGGAATGTTGCGCCCAGGATGGTGTCGCGGGGTTTTTATGTCTAGCTATAAATAAGTAAGAAGGGTTCAATTAACAGCGCTTCTCTTAATTGCTTGTAGCAGATGTCTGGCTAATGGCGCGGCCGCCGCGGAGCGTGCGCTGGCGATAGACTTTGAGCGGACTTGCAAAAGCAGCGGAGAAATCTAAAACACAACGAATGCAGGTGTATTTTCTTCTTCCTCCTCTTCTTTTTCTCCTTCCTCCTCCGCTTCTTTTTCTTCTTCTCCTTCTTCCTCTTCTTTTTTTCCTCCTCTTTTCCTTCTTCTTCCTCCTCTTTTTCTTCTTTTTCTTCTTCCACTTTTTTCTTCTTCTTCCTCTTCTTTTTTTTCTTCTCCTTCTTCCTCTTCTTTTTCTTCTTCTCCTTCTTCCTCTTCTTTTTCTTTTTCTTCCTCTTCTTCTTTTTCCACTTTTTTCTTCTTGCCCCTCCTCCTCCTCTTCTTTTCTTCTTTTTCTTCGGCGGAAAGAATAAGACAAAAGTTAAGAGGACTAGCAAAAATAGAGTAAACTGTGGATCATTCCTTATGGCGAGTATTTACTAGATTTCCGTATCTGCCGCTGCTCTTGTCCCTTGGCGCCGTCGCGTGGAATCTGTTCCTTTGCTTTTGTTGACGAAGCCGTAGTTGAAATGTCAATGGGCGTCGGGTGGCACTGGGCGTGGCCACCTGGGCGCCAAGGACATTAGTCTGGAGAAGCCGCCGGGGAGGAGGCAAGGAGGCGAGGAACCGAGATGGAGAGGAGCCGATAAAACGAGGAGGCAAGAAGGCGAGGAAGTGAGTAGGCGATGAAGCAAGGAGACGAGAAACCGAGATTAGGAGTCGATAAAACGAGGAGGCGAGGAAGTGAGTAGGTTGATGAAGCAAGGAGTCGAGAAACCGAGATGAGGAGGAGCCGATAAAACGAGGAGGCGAGAAAATGGGTAGGCGAGGAGGCAAGGGGACGAGAAACCGAGATGAGGAGGAGCCGATGGAATGAGGAGGCGAGGAAGTGAGTAGGCGATGAAGCAAGGAGGCAAAGAGACGAGAAACCGAGATGGCGAACAGGCGAGAATTCGAGGAAGTGAGTAGCCGATGAAGCGAGTAAGCAACAAGCCGAGTAGGTAAGTATTCATACAAGCAATGAAAGAGAAAACGAAGAAGCGACGAGCCGAGTTGCCAAGGAAGTTAGCAAGCGATGAAGCAAGGAGGCGAGGCGAGGAGACAACGACACAAGAAGACGAGGATTCAAGGAAGCGAGGAAGCGACGAGGCAAGGAGGCGTCCCCGAGTGATGCGACCGCAACGGACAAGGACCCGAGTCGAGCCGGTCCGTGGCAGGATTGTTCTGACAAAATATATGACACTAATCTGTTGTATGACCGTGCATGAGATGATAACGACAACGTAAATTCTGTAGTAACCATTACTAATACAGACATATAGAAGCATTGGCGTGCTTGTATATTGCTTTTGGTTGACCAAGAGGAACATATCTCTGGATATAATCTTCATGTTATTAGGCCTATAAAATAACGGATTAGGATGCACTGACCTCCATCTTTTTTCTCTCTTCTTTTTATAGGTGCTCTCCCTCGCTATGCTGAAGAGCCGCGCACAGCATAGATGATGACGATTCAATAAACCCAAGCATTAATTCCGAAGCGATCTCGAAGCCGGTGTTCGAATCGCTGCTGGTCGAAGCCATTGTTCGAATCGCTGTTGATCGAAGCCAGTGTTCGAATCGCTGTTGATCGACGCCAGTGTTCGAATCGCTGTCGGTCGAAGCCAGTGTTCGAATCGCTGCTGGTCGAAGCCATTGTTCGAATCACTGTTGATCGAAGCCAGTGTTCGAATCGCTGTTGATCGAACCCAGTGTTCGAATCGCTGTTGATCGAAGCCAGTGTTCGAATCGCTGTTGGTTGAAGTCAGTGTTCGAATCCCTGTTGATCGAAGCCAGTGTTCGAATCGCTATTAGTCGAAGCCAGAGTTCGAATCACTGCTGATCGACGCCAGTGTTCGAATCGCTATTAGTCGAAGCCAGAGTTCGAATCATTGCTGATCGACGCCAGTGTTCGAATCGCTATTAGTCGAAGCCAGAGTTCGAATCACTGCTGATCGACGCCAGTGTTCGAATCGCTATTAGTCGAAGCCAGAGTTCGAATCACTGCTGATCGACGCCAGTGTTCGAATCG
>NC_091553.1:6814505-6817005 GCF_042767895.1 Penaeus vannamei
CATCGCCATCACCATCAATCATCAATCATCAATCATCATCATCACCATCATCGCCATCACCATCAATCATCAATCATCATCATCATCATCTTCCAACATCATCATCATCAATCATCAATCATCACCATCATCGCCATCATCATCATCATCATCATCCACCATCAATCATCATCATCATCACCATCACCAACATCATCAATCATCATCCATCATCAATCATCATCCATCATCAATCATCAATTATCACTATCATCAATCATCATCATCATCATCATCATCAATCATCAATCATCACCATCATCGCCATCATCATCATCATCCATCAATCATCATCATTATCATCATCATCATCATCAATCATCATCATCATCAATCATCATCCATCATCAATCATCATCATCATCATTATCATCATCATCAATCATCATCAATCATCATCATCATCAATCATCATCATCATCATCACCATCATCGCCATCATCATCATCATCAATCATCATCATCATCATCATCAATCATCAATCATCACTATCATCAATCATCACCATCATCATCAATCATCACTATCATCAATCATCACCATCACCATCCATCACCATCATCAATCATCAATCACCATCATTATCTTCCACCATTATCATCTGTTCATTTCAATCATCATCTTCCAACATCATCATCATCATCACCATCATCCTCATCGTCATCCATCATCAATCATCATCAATCATCATCAATCATCAATTATCACTATCATCAATCATCATAACCATCATCAATCATCATTATCATCATCTTCCACCATTATCATCTGTTCATTTTAATCATCATACGCTTACATCATCGCACCCACGATTATTCCCGTATTTACTTCCTTCTGCATATGTTATTGTATTCAAATATTCCTGTTTACTTATGATTATAGCTTAACGGATCCGGTTATTGTTTGTATGGTGTCTCCCTTTCCTCTGTAATTAATGGTCTTTGTGTTGCTTCATTTTTGGCAGGTATATCATCAGCGTTATTGGAGTTCGTGAGCAATATGTGCATGCATAAAGAAATGTTATTTGTCTCTCTCTTTTTCTCTTTCTCACTCTCATTCTCTTTCTCATTCTCTATCTATTTATCTCTCTCTATCTATCTATCTATCTATCTATCTAACACATACACACACAGATACATACATATATATATATATATATATATATATATATATATATATATATATATATATATATATATATATATATATTTATATATATATATATATATACACATATATGAATGATATAATATATATATATAATATATACAATATATATACTTATATATATATATATATATATATATATATATATATATATATATGTGTGTGTGTGTGTGTGTGTGTGTGTGTGTGTGTGTGTGTGTGTGTGTGTGTGTGTGTGTGTGTACACTTATACACACCCAAACAAGATATATATATATATATATATATATATATATATATATATATATATATATATATATATATATATATTTATATATATATGTATATATATATATATATATATATATATATATATATATATATATATATATATGCGTGTGTGTGTGTGTGTGTGTGTGTGTGTGTGTGTGTGTGTGTGTGTGTGTGTGTGTGTGTGTGTGTGTGTGTGTGTGTGTGTGTGTGTGTGTGTGTATGCATGTATGTATGTATGCATGTATGTATGTATGCATGTATGTATATACAATATAATATAATGTAATATAATTAATATATATATATATATATATATATATATATATATATATATATATATATATATATATATATATATATATATATATATATATATATATACATGTGTGTGTGTGTGTGTGTGTGTGTGTGTGTGTGTGTGTGTTATATAAACGTATATATATATATATATATATATATATATATATATATATATATATATATATATATATGTATATATATATATATATATATATATATATATATATATATAGAGAGACAGAGAGAGAGAGACGGAGAGAGAGAGAGAGAGAGAGAGAGAGAGAGAGAGAGAGAGAGAGAGAGAGAAAGAGAAAGAGAGAGAGAGAGGGGGGGAAAGAGAGAGAGAGAGAGAGATAAAGAGATAGAGAGAGACAGAGAGAAGCGTATAAACACAAATATATACAATATCTATGTACATAAAGTTACGCTACAATTAAGCATTTTGATAATTCTTCTCTCAAGGATTTTCAGAAATACTTGTATCTGCAAAATCTTCTTCTTAAGATACAGCCCGGGACGCCTTGCATGGTAACAGCGGCCGAAGTTGAACTATAATGTGGACAAACAAAAACACATTAAATCCTTCTGCCTCCAGCCTAGGCTCGCCTTTGGTAACGAAGACACGCATGAGGGCTTCCAGCTGGCCCCATCACCGCAGCGAATGGCGCCCGCAACACACTCTCTCGCCATAGCCTCTACCCCGCGGAACACAATGCTTCGTAAATCACCGAATTGAAACAG
>NC_091553.1:6827005-6834505 GCF_042767895.1 Penaeus vannamei
TCGATCTATGCACCCTCGCATCTAATTATCTTTGTCTCCTCTATACCTCTCGTTTAACTATCATCCTCTCCCTGGCTGATGGATGATCATCCTCTTGAGAAACACGATCAAACAACGAGAGGTTTCACAAAGCTACTCGGATAGACGATGCTGTGATCTCGACGTCCTTCTCGGCACAGAGACTGCAAGCTTTATACTTAGAATTGCCGGCACACTCTCCGTCCCGCGCGAATCTGCACCTAGTAATCTGCAGGTAATAAAACATTCCGAGGTCCTTTCCTTCTATCAATATGTGCAGTCATGCAGATATTGTTTAGTGAGATGTACGCGGGAATTAGCCAAAGAATTCGCCGTGAGATTTTTTTTCTTTGTTTTTAACATTTCCTTCTCCTCTTCTTCTTCTTCCTCGTCGTCGTTGTCTTTTTAATTTTCTTTTATTGGAGTTCGCCTCCTCTTTGTCTTTTGATTCGTGCGTCTGTTTCTATCTCCGTTCACTTTCACATTAATATAAGTGCTTAATATAAGTGCCTATAGATATTAATATTACCTAATGGAGTTTGTTCACGCCGTCGCCTTCCCTTTTTTCCGTTCCCTTCCGTCGACCGGCGATAGAGACTTCCCGGGCCTCCGGATGGCAGACGTCGAGCGACCCGCGAGTGCTGCCACCTGCGCGTCGAGCCCATAAAAAGGAGCCCAGTGCGACGCGAGAAGGAGAATTTATGAATATTTTGACGCCGCGGTGTGTTCGTCACCCCGACACTGCCAAGAGACATCAGCTTCTAATTTTACAGCGGCGCGCTAAACGTTAGAGTCATTTGAGGTGCCACGGTTCTCTAAACACCCGACACGCCGCTGCCTCTCCGCCTCGGGGGTGCCAACGTCCCGAACTCTTTGGGACAACGCCGAACTGTTTTGGTTTCCTTGCGCTTCTTCCTTTTGCGTTTCGTAGGATTTCGTTCGGGGGCGGATAACTCACGCCCTCTGAACGCCAACGGAAGCGCCCGACCCGACAGCGAACGCCCGTGGTAAATAAAGTTCATGATGAGCGCACGACCTCTCCACGAAAAAAATAAAATAAAAAAAAACGAAAAAAAAAAGTCCACACTGAACGATGTCGAGTGCCACAAGATGAGTGCCCGGCTTAGGGTGCCAACTATCCCCCCCCCCCCTCTCCTTCCTCCTCCTCCAACTGTCACCCCACTTAACTAATTACATTTTTTTACGGCGCCAGAAAGGAAAACATTGGGCTTTGGGACTACAAGGTAATACCCGCTGACAACCGAAGCTGATAAAGGGTTGAAGGCGCGTCTTCTATCTTCCTGCGGGCGTGACTCTGCCGTCGTCTTGTTCTCCCTTCTTGGCTCTTCCTCTCCTTCTAATACGACTCTTTATCTCTCCCTCTCTCCTTCTTCCGATTCTCTCCTCGTAGACAATTGGAAAGACCGATAAAGGGTATACCTAAGAGAGGGAAAGATATTCTTTATCTCTTCCTCTTGCCTCGATCCTTGTCTCTCTCTTTCTTCCTATTCGCTCCTCGTAGACAGGTAGAAAGGCCGATAAAGGGTATACCTAAATGAAGAAAAAATAGACTCTTTATGTCTTCTTCTTGTCTCTCTCCTTCTTCCTATTCGCTCCTCGTAGACAGGTAAAAGACCGATAAAGGGTATACCTAAAAGAAGAAAAAATAGACCCTATATCTCTTCTTCTTGTCTCTCTCCTTCTTCCTATTCGCTCCTCGTAGACAGTTAGAAAGACCGATAAAGATTATACCTAAGAGAAGAAAAATACTCTCTATCTCTCCCTCTTGCCTCGTTCTTTCCCTCTCTCCTTCACCGTCTTCGCTCCTCGCGGACAGGTAAAAAGACCAATAAAGACATACCCAGGAGAGGAAAGACACAAACAAAGAGACGACCTCACGGACAATGATAGATTTAAGGACACTTGTACGCGCGTGTGTTCGTCCGTGTTTCCCCTCCGTGTTCGTCCGTTTATCCATGCACATTTACCGGTTATGCCATATATCAAGATTCGCCGATAGAAGGACATAGAAACATTCACACGGGAGAGAATAGCAAAGGAACCCGGGTGGGGATGGGCGTGTCCGTGTAAATGCTTGTTTGTGTACGTGTTGAGTTCGTGCCAGTGGGTGTGCGCATGTATACACGCACTTGTGTATGAATAATTGGTAGATATGTATCTGACTCGCTTTAACTCAGTGGGGACTCTCAGTGTGTGTACGGGAGGGGGAGAGGGGAGAGGGGGAGGGAGAGGGAGAGGAGGTGCAGAGAGATGGAGTTGGCCGCCAAGTTGTAGCAGCATAATTTTTTCTTCTTCTTCTTCTCCTTCTTCTCCTTCTTCTTCTTCTTCTTTTCACCCCCTTCTCCCGCACCTCTTCCAACCAGCAGTTTCGCGTATTGAAACATCATCGTAAATTCTTTTATTTTGCTATTGCACGCTGTTTGATCTTATCGCACACCTCCTGGCGCTGCGGAAGAACCGGAAATGTAAGAGAGACAGAACGAGGGAGTCAAGCAAACAAGCAGATGGAGAATGTGAATATAAATGGCAGGGGAGGGAGAGAGGGAGAGAGAGAGAAAGAGAGAGAGGGAGGGAGGGAGGTACGACGGACGGACGGAGGGAGGGAGGGAGGGAGGGAGGGAGGGAGGGAGGGAGGGAGAGAGAGGGAGAGAGAGAGAGAGAGAGAGAGAAAGAGAGAGAGAGAGAGAGAGAGAGAGAGAGAGAGAGAGGGAGAGAGAGAGAGAGAGAGAGAGCGAATGAAAGAGAGAAATAGAGAAAGAGAGAAAAAGACAGAGAGAAACAGACAGACAGGAACAGAGAAGAAAAAAAGACACAGAGATACAGACAGACAAACAAAGAGAAAAGAAAGAAAGAGAGAGAGAAAGCCCTTCCCAATTGCTCTACAATACCCTCGCGCGATTTGCAATCATTTGTGCCTCGCCGCTGCTGCACTTTGGCAACCACATTACCGCAACCAGAACCGAGCTGCCACATCTCTACAGCAGCAGACTACAAACTAGTTCATTGCGCGCCAGCAGAACGATATATAATCCTCGAGCTGAGAATATTGCAGAACCGGGAGGCTATCGCAACACCTTTAAAACCTCCTCTAATACGGTATTTTCAAGGTACTCGTATTACTAGGGTCTGTATCTTCTATTTGCACCGGGACGTTCTACGCGCTCGGACCCGCCATACAAAACGTGTCACATTCGTGTTAAAACTACCGGGTTCTTAGAAACCGCTTTGCTCAGCCAAAAGCTCTCGTATTATCTCTCTCTCTCTTTCTTTCGTTCTTTCTATCTCTCTCTCTCTCTCGCTTGTTCGCTCTCTCTAATAATGATAAAAATCATATTCACAGTAATGATAATGATGGCATATATATATGTGTGTGTATGTGTGTGTGTCAGTGTGTGTGTGTGTGTGTGTGTGTGTGTGTGTGTGTGTGTGTGTGTGTGTGTGTGTGTGTGTGTGTGTGTGTGTGTGTGTGTGTGTGTGTGTGTGTGTGTGCGTGTGTGTGTGTGTATGTGTTCCACATGATTTTCATCTCCTTCATTATCATATCCACCTATTAACTCCTCCATCCGCAACCGTAGTGATACAACCATCAATCCGTCCACCTACTCATTACCTCTGTTTACGACATATTCCGTTTCTTTCGCCCCGACTCGGTAATGGAGTCGGATCTCCTGCCAAGCTCTCATTTCTCCTCGTTGCTGCCCTGTCATACGCGCTGCATGACGGCGCTATTGCATGCCACGCGTCTTCATCATGGCTGCCACACGCCTCTGCATCTACACCCTGCTAATTGACACATCCAGATACAGTGCCACACCCTCCCGGACGCTGCCAGATGGGGGGGCGTGGGAGAGAGAGGGGGAGGAGGAGGAGGAGGAGGAGGAGGGGGTGCCAAGGCGTGACAGCGAGAGGTGGGTGGCACTGGTGGTTCTGCCGCCCCGCCCGCCGTGACAGTGGGGGGTGTTGCAGCGTTTAGGGGCGTGATTTAGAGGGTGCACGTGTGTGTTTATACGGCGGAGGAGGTGGGTGGAGTCTCGCATCCGGGGGGGGGGGGGTAGAGGGGAAAGGGGGAAGGAGGGAGAAAGGGGATGAAGGAAGGAATGAAGTGAGAAGAGGATAGGAGGAAGAAAAGAGGGAAGCAGAGAAAAGAGACAAAGGAGGAGAAAGGGGAAGAATACTTAGACCAGGCGAGAGAGACAAAGAAAAATGGAAAAAAATGACATGCTTCTGACAAAGGACACAGGGGGGGGGAGGGAGAAGGAAGGAGAAGGAATGAAGGGAAAAGAGGAAAAGGAGAAAGAGAAGAGAGAAGCAGAGAGAGAAGAGAGAAAGAGACGAAAAGGAGAAAATTGAAGAGTACTTAGGTCAGCCAAAAGAGACAAAGAAAAATGAAAAAAATGACATTTTTGTGACAAAGGACACTGGGGGATAGAAAGGGAAGGGAAAAGGAGGAAAAAGGGAGAAGAGAGAAGGAATAAAGGGAAAAGAGGGAAAGAAGAAAGAGGACAGAAACAGAGAGAGAAGAGACAAAGAGACAAAAAAGAGGACTAAAGTGAAAAGAGAAAAAGAGAAGACAGAAGTAGAGAGAGAAGAGAGAAAAAGACAAAAATGAGGACCAAAGTGAAGAGAGAAAAAGACAAGACAGAAGCAGAGAGCGAAGAGAGAGAGAGAGAAAGAAAAGACAGAAGCAGAGAGAGAAGAGAGAAAGAGAAGACAGAAGCAGAGAGAGAAGAGAGAAAGAGACAAAAAGAGGAAAGAAAGAGAAGACAGAAGCAGAGAGAGAAGAGAGAAAGAGACAAAAAAGAGGAATAAAGAGAAAGAGAAAACAAAAGCAGAAAGAGAAGAGAGAAAAAGACAAAAAAAAAGAAGAAAAGGGAAGCGTACTTACCTCAACCGAGAGAGAGAGACAAAGGAAAAAAAAAATATACGTACTTCTGACAAAGGACTCATATTCGCTCCACAAAAGGAAACGCGGAGCCGACCTAAATTGGCTGAATATGTGGATTTAAATATTAAAAGATTGATGTGGAGGAGATTCCTAGAGGTTGGCTTGTTAATCACGGCAGTAAGTAGAGCGAATTACAGGGCAGGAACAAGCCGTAATTAGTGATAGCAAAATTCATTACATACGAGGGCCGCGCTGGGATTACGGAGAGAGGAAAAGGGTATTAGCTTCTGCAAACTGTTTCCTTGTTTTTTGTTGTTGTTGTTTTCTTTCGTGTTTTCTTCTTATCCTTTTTTCTTATTCTTCTTCTGTTGTGTCTTTTTCTTTTCTCTCTCTTTGCCTTTTTTCATGTTTTTTTCTTTTTCTTATTTTCTTCTTTCGTTATTTTTCTTCCTTCTTTTCGATCATTCCTTCTTTTTTCACGTTCTTTGTTTCTTATTCTTCTTAATTTTCTTCTTCCTTTCTCCTTCTTTTCTTTCTTCCCCTTCTTTTCTAGGTTCTTTCTTTCTTTCTCTTTAATTTCTCTCCTTCTCAAAATTATCCAAAGAAAATATAAAAAGGAAATCAGAAAAAAACAGCTATGCAACATGTTGGATCTCTGTCGCCAGAAGACAGTCGCCTAGGAAAAGGGGAGTGAAGAAGAAGAAGTAAAAAAAAGTAAAGAAGAAGAAGAAGAAGTAAAAAAAAAGGTAAAGAAGAAGAAAAAGAAGTAAAAAAAATAAAGAAGAAGAAAAAGACTTGAAGAAGAAGAAGAAGTAAAAAAAGTAAAGAAGAAGAAGTGAAGACGTGAAGAAGAAGAAGAGGGGTCAGTGCGTGGACAGGTCACTGGACAGGTCATTTCGATACCCAGGTCGCACCCATAAGCATCGTGGGGTCAAATAAACCTGAATAAAAGTAGTGAGAGAGGTAAAATAATGAGTTGGTAGATAAATTGATGGTTGTATCACTACAGTTGTAGATGGAGGAGTTAATAGATGGATATGCTAATTGAAGAGGAACACTGGTAGCCTAAATTCACGTGTAGAAATAAAACTAATAGAATGGGCATTTTGATACAAGTGTAAGGCTAATTGAGATTCTGATAGCATGACATCCACTAAAGAGCAAAGAGAAGTTACGTAGTCGAAATCGTGAAACCGAGAAAGTTACCAACAAGCAAGCATTCAGATCAATTTAGTCGGAATCACTCTAGCCTCAGGCACTCCAATCACTCTGGTTGCAAGCACTTTAGTCGCATGCACTCCAGTCATTCTAGCTTCTGGCACTCCAATCACTCTGGTCGCAAGCACTCTAGCCTCAGGCACTCCAATCACTCTGGTCGCAAGCACTTTGGTCGCATACACTCCAGTTATTCTAGCCTCAGGCACTCTAATCACTCTGGTCACAAGCACTTTAGTCGCATGCACTCTCGGGCACTCCAATCACTCTGGTCGCAAGCACTTTAGTCGCATGCACTCTCAGGCACTCCATTCACAAGCACTCCAGCCGAACCCCGCGGCAGACACAAGCCATACGACCTACGAAGCTGAAACGGGGCGAAGATGCACATTCTTCAGCCTGCCATCCAAGCTGTCTATCTATATTTTTCCTGTCATTCTGCCAGCTTATCTGTCTGCATTCCTGCTCGTCTCTCTCTCCTTTATCTCTCTCCCTTATCTTGAGGTTTGCATAATTATCATCACCCATATCTTTATAGACTCTCCATCACATACATGCCAAGACTGCTAAAATGCGCCTCCGTATACACGAACCTCGAGACCAACGACGTCGAAAAAAAGAGAAAAATCACGAAAAAAAGAAAAATCACGAAGGGAAGGAGAAAAAATCACGAAGGGAAGGAGAAAAAATCACGAAGGGAAGGAGAAAAATCACGAAGGGAAGGAGAAAAAAATCAGGAAGGGAAGGAGAAAAATCACGAAGGGAAGGAGAAAAATCACGAAGGAAAGGAAAAAAAATCACGAAGGGAAGGAGAAAAATCACGAAGGGAAGGAGAAAAATCACGAAGGGAAGGAGAAAAATCACGAAGGGAAGGAGAAAAAACACGAAGGGAAGGAGAAAAATCACGAAGGGAAGGAGAAAAATCACGAAGGGAAGGAGAAAAATCACGAAGCGAAGGAGAAAAATCACGAAGCGAAGGAGAAAAATCACGAAGGGAAGGAGAAAAATCACGAAGGGAAGGAGAAAAATCACGAAGGGAAGGAGAAAAAATCACGAAGGGAAGGAGAAAAAATCACGAAGGGAAGGAGAAAAAATCACGAAGGGAAGGAGAAAAAATCACGAAGGGAAGGAGAAAAATCACGAAGGGAAGGAGAAAAATCACGAAGGGAAGGAGAAAAATCACGAAGGGAAGGAGAAAAAATCACGAAAAAAGGAGAAAAATCACGAAGGGAAGGAGAAAAAATCACGAAGGGAAGGAGAAAAATCACGAAGGGAAGGAGAAAAATCACGAAGGGAAGGAGAAAAATCACGAAGGGAAGGAGAATAATCACGAAGGGAAGGAGAAAAAATCACGAAGGGAA
>NC_091553.1:6839505-6842005 GCF_042767895.1 Penaeus vannamei
AAATAGCTTCCGGTGAAGTTAAAGTTAAAGCCTCTTGCTCTGTGCTTCGGAGTGCGGGGGGAGGGGGGGCGATGGGGGGGATGCTGTGCTTCGTTGAAGGGAAGGGAAGTGCGCGTGTGTGTGTGTGTGTTTGTGGTGGTATTCGTGTGTGCGTTTGTGTGTGTGTGTGCGTTTATTTGTTTGTGTGTGTGTGTGTGCGTTTATTTGTTTGTGTGTGTGTGTGCGTTTATTTGTTTGTGTGTGTGTGTAAGTGTATGTGTGTATGGGAGGGCGAAGGTAGGGTATGACTGCTTGAACCACTGACGATCACATATAGCTACATACATGCATTTATAAACACACACACAAACAAACGAACAAACAAATCCCCCCCCCCAAAAAAAAAAGAAGTATAAATAAACAAATAAATTAAAAAGGACAATTAATATTATAGGCAGGTTCTGGGAAGCACACTTCTGATGACGTCGCAGCGACAGCCAGGAAGGAAAGGACAAAATATTGGCGAAAAATGGGAGTTCTGGGAAACCCCTTCTGATGACGTCACAGCGACAGCCGCGAGAGAGGGGAAAACATTGGCGAAAAACCGGAGATGAAGCCAAGGATAAAGAGGGGAAAAGGGTACACGGATTGGAATTAGGATGAAGGATTAGCCGCGGAGTGAGGGGCCGAAAGTGAGGGTGAAAGTGAATGGGAAGGGAGGAAGAAATGAGGAAGAGGGAAGGGAGGAAGAAAGGAGGGAGAGGGAAGGGAAGAAGAAATGAGGGAGAGGGAAGGGAGGAAGAAAGGAGGGAGAGGGAAGGGAAGAAGAAATGAGGGAGAGGGAAGGGAGGAAGAAAGGAGGGAGAGGGAAGGGAAAGGCGAGAAATCGAGGAGAGAGGGAAGGAGAGGAAGAAATGAGGAGAGAGGAAGGAGGAAGAAGAAATGAGGAAGAGGGAAGGGGAGGAAGAAATGAGGAAGAGGGAAGGGAGGAAGAAATGAGAAAGAGGGAGGGGGGAAGAAATGAGGAAGAGGGAAGGGAGGAAGAAATGAGAAAGAGGGAAGGGAGGAAGAAATGAGGAAGAAGGAAAGGAAGAAAGAAATAATGAGGGAGAGGGAAGGGAGGAAGAAATGAGGGAGAGGGAAGGGAGGAAGAAATGAGGAAGAGAGAAGGGAGGAAGAAATGAAGAAGAGGGAAGGAAGGAAAAGATAAGGAAGAGGGGAGAACTGGGAAGGAAGATTGATAAAAGGAATGAGAGGAGTATTGGTGATGAAGATGATGATGATAATGATAATAATAACAATGATGATATTGATAATGATTATGGTAATGATAGTACTGGTGATAATGATAATGTTAATAATAATGATGATAATGATGATGATGATGATAAGAATATGGTAATGATGATAATAATAATAATTATTATTATTATAATTATTATGATAATAATAATAATAATAACAACGATGATAATAGTAATAATAATGATGATGATAACGATAATGATTATGTAAGTAATGATAATGATAATAATAAGAAGAAAAAGAAGTAGAACAAGAACAAGATGAGGGAGAGAGAAAAAGAAAAATGGTTAAAATAATCATTATTATGCTTGGAAATTATAATAATAATCGTAATCACAATAAGATGATGAAGAAGAGAAAGAAGAATGATGATAATCATAATAATAATAATGATAGTAATAATGATAATGATAATAAGGATATTAGTAATGGTAGTAATTATAATGATATGTGATCATAGTAATAATGATAATAATAATGATATTACTGATAATGATGATAATGATTATAATGATATTAATGTTAATGATAATAATGATATTAATGTTAATGATAATAATGATAACAATAATATCAATATTTTCAATAATAATAATAAGAAAGCTATTAACGATAACAAAGATATGCGAAGACCTAGACAAGAAAACGATTGGGAAGAAGAAATAAATAAAATATGAACTTGAGAATCCTCGAGTAGAGATATATTATGGAAATAGAAAGAGAGAAAGAGAGACAGTAGCAATTCGGAATAAAATAATCGAAGAATTATATATTTATAATTTTGTCACATCAATATTCAACGAAGAACATTTATGAAAATCGAACTAAACCTTATTTTATTATATTTTTTTCAGAGGAAGCGACCATAGTCACTCGAATTTAGAAAGAGAGGGGGGAATAACTTTGAATTAGAGGAAACTTTATCTCCGAAATTAGATTTAGATAATGTTATTTATTTAGACAGCGAAGGAGGAACTTTCTCCCTCCCTCGACCCTTCCCCCCCCCACTTTTTTTCCTTTTCTTTTCTCTCTCTCTCTCTCTCTCTCTCTCTCTCTCTCTCTCTCTCTCTCTCTCTCTCTCTCTCTCTCTCTCTCTCTCTCTCTCTCTCTCTTTTTTTTTTTTTTTTTTTTTTTATCTTTTTTTTTTTTTTTTTTTTTTTTTTTTACTGCAGGTGCGGGTGAGGGAAGAAGTTACAGCCCGAGGGAAATGCATTTC
>NC_091553.1:6869505-6874505 GCF_042767895.1 Penaeus vannamei
ATGAGATCCCAACCCCTTATGGCTGGGTTACACATTCACAGAAAAAAAAACTACATTTTCATTTCTTTCCCACATTCACAGCAAAACATAAAAACAAATAATCTTTTAAAAATCGAGAAAAAACATGAAATATTCCGTAGCCACAAAGTTGGTTATCTGACCCACAACGATATTCTCTTTCGTGAGTGGATATTCTCCCTTTCGCAAACCTTTCTTATTACTGTCAGTTATAGTATGGCACTGTCTCATTACTGACATTCTTATTAGTAGTGCAGTGGTCGCCTGGATTATGATTTCGTCTTCTTATAAATCAGGTTCTCAAGGTAATCTTAAGACAAACATACACATACATATACGTACACATACACATACATACACGGAGTTCACTGTAGTTACTTCGTTATTCATAAAGAGATTTATAGGAAAATAATAATCATGAAGATGAAAATGATAATAATGAAAATAAAGAGAATTATAAAATGAAAATGATAATGATGAAAATTATAAAAAAAAAAAAAATATATATATATATATATATATATATATATATATATATATATATAATAATCAAAATGATAATCATAAAAAGGGTAAAAATGATTATGATGAAAATTATAATGATTGAAGTTAGTAGTAGTATATTTTTACTAGTATTATTATTACTATTGCAATCATTTTCAATATTACTATTATTATTTTCAATGTTATCATTATTATTATCATTATTATCATTATCATTATTATAATCATCATTATCATTATTATTATTGTCAATGTTATTATTATCATAATCGTTATTATCATTAATGTTATCACAATTATCATTAGTATTATTGTAGTATTATCATTATTCCTATCATTAACAACAAAATCACCATTACCATCACCATCATTATCATCATCATTATCATCTTCACATGATCATCATTATCGTTAATATTTTTTTTCATTACTACCATTATTATCATAGTCATTATTATTATTGTTCTCCTCATTATCATTATTTTATTATCATTATTATTATCATCATTAATATCATCGAATTATCATTCTTTTTATCATCATTATTATTATTATCATTGTTGTTATCATTATAATTATTTTTTTTGTTATCATTATCATTGTTGTTATTATCATTGTTATCATTATCATTGTTGTTATCATTATCATTGTTGTTATCATTATCATTGTTGTTATTATCATTGTTGTCATCATTATCATTATTGTCGGTGTTATCGTTTGCATTATCCTCGTACACATTGTTAATATTCTTATTAGTATCATTGTCATTATCATTATTGTTATTGCTGTTGTCATTGTTTCAATCATAATTGATATCATTATCAATATTTCTACCATAGGTATTATTTTCATTATTTTCATTACTATTATTGATATTATTATTATCATTCTTATTATCATTATCATTATTGTCATTATTTTACTCTTATTATCATTATAATTTTGTTATTATGATTACTATAATTATTATCATTATTATGATCATTATTGTTATCATTATTGTTATCACCATCATTATCATTATTATTATTATTATCATTATTACTATTATCATTATTATTATCAACAATGTTATTATTAGCATCATCCTCATCATCATTACTGTTGTCGTTATTGTTGTTATCATTGTTATTACTATTTTAGTTATTATTGCTATTATTATCATTATTGTCAACATTAATACTATTATCATTATTATTATCATTATCAATATTATTATTATTATTATTATTATCAATATTGTTATTATCATTATCATATTGTTTTCAATGTTATTATTATTATTATCTTTATTACCATTACTATAATCATAATCATAATCATTGTCATCCTTGCTGTCAGTATTTTTATTATAATTATTATCATTATTATTATTTTTATTATTATTATTATTAATATTATCATTATTATCATTATTATCACCATTATTATTATGATCATTGTTAGTGTCATTATCATCATTTTCATTATCATCTTTATTATTAGCATTGTTGTTATCATCATCATCATCGCTATCATTATCCTTAGCATTCTAATTATTATTAGCATTATTGTTATTATCATCATTATCATTATTATCATTGTCATTACTGTTATTATTATTTTTATTTCTATCATTACTATTACAATCTCTGATATTTTCCTTGTCATTATTATCATCGTTATCATCGTTATAAACATTTTCATATTTATTATCAGCCTCATCATTGTCATTAAATTTAATATTATATTTAGTATTATCCACTTTACTAATACCATTATCATAACCGCCGACAATACCATTACCATTATCAGTGCCATTATCACCATCACCATTATCTCTATCATATACATTATCATTACCATACAGACGAGATAAAAATATCAAAATTAACCTTCACATTTTTTTTTTTTCTTTTTTTTTTGCCGGACCTGTTACTCGTGAGGAAAAAAAATAATTCGCTATCAAGTCCATGTACATGTACGTGTGTACGTCAGAATTACTTAAGACAAAATAACAATCGTATGTCTGTTATTATTTCATGAAGTACAGACGAGATACACGTCAAGGAATTTCTACATATTATATTTCAATCTACTTTATTCTCTTTCATCTTCTGTTTTCGTTTTGGTGTAAATGGTACGCAGTGAGGCTCGTATCCTGGTATCCTCCTCTTAATCCTTCCCTCTTGTTCCTCCTCCTTCCTTAAATAAATCTCCTGATACCATCTATCTTTTCCCTTGATATCATCATCCACTTGACAGATTTCCATCAATATAGAATTGATTAAAGCCACATAGATTATAATCCCGGGTAGGAAGCAACACAATCAAGGAGCTGGACCTGTCATTAATGATCATTGTCTCGGGTCATTTGTCCCGGGCCGGGTCGATTACTGTGATTTCTGGAGTATAAACGAGCCGAGTGGATAAATAATCTCGGAATCTTGATAAATGGCGGAGGACACAAGCAGCGCCAAGATGATGTATTTCTCATTTGCATGATCCCATTTTTTTTTTTTTTTTTTTTTTTTTTGACGTAGTTTGGTCGGTTCTCAGCCATGCACACGCTCCTCTGCGGAAGCCTAGGACCGAAACCCAGATATACTCACGCTCATACACAGCATACAGCATATAAGCAGCCGAGAGGAGGGGAATATAACGCGGCAGCGGCGGACACCTCGCCTTCAGGAATAATGGGCCTTCTGACACGACCTCGCTACCACGACCGCCTCCTGTAGAAGGACCAGAAGCGTGGGTGCAGACAGAGGGGCTTCTCGATCCTGCCTCAGGTTTCACGTGGTTGCGAACCCCCCCCCCCCCCTCAGAGGCCGTGCCGAGGGGCGGGGGAAGTAAACAAAGGGTCAAGAGCTAGATAAAGGGGCCAGAGAAGAGGTCTCTGTACGTAACGAGGAGCCAGGCATTGCAAGCTAACGATGTTTACACGTGCTGAGGAGTCCGCTGTGTGCGTTTTGTGTTCGGGGGAAAGGATTTTTTTTCTTTTTTTCTTTTTTGCTTCTTCTTTTGGGATAAACGGATAGACATTTACCCTCTTCTTTTGTTATGTTTATCGTGTTTATTTCTTTATTACTTACGTTTTTTTTCTCTCTCTTTCTCTCTCTCTCTTTTTCTTCTCTCTCTCTTTCTTTCTCTCTTTATCTATCTATCTATCCTCTCTCCTCTCCTCTCTCTCTCTCTCTCTTATTCTCTTTCTCTCTCTCTCTCTCTCTTTCTCTCTCTCTCTCTCTCTCTCTCTCTCTCTCTCTCTCTCTCTCTCTCTCTCTCTCTCTTTCTTTCTTTCTTTCTCTTTCTTTCTTTTCTTTCTTTCTCTTTCTTTCTTTCTCTTTCTCTCTTTCTCTTTCTCTCTTTCTCTTTCTCTCTCTTCTTCTCTTCCCTCTCTTCTTCTCTTCCCTCTCTACCTCTCTCTACCTCTCCCTACCCCTGCATCTGCCTCTTTCTCTCTCTACCTGTTTCTTTCTATACGTATCTACATCTCTACCTCACTTCCACTCTTCTTTAGTTCCCCTTTCTCTCTTTCTCCTTCTCTCCATAACCACACGTATATATTTTTATGTGTATATACGTACATATATATGCGCGCGCGCACACACACACACACACACACACACACACACACACACACACACACACACACACACACACACACATATATATATATATATATATATATATATATATATATATATATATAGAGAGAGAGAGAGAGAGAGAGAGAGAGAGAGAGAGAGAGAGAGAGAGAGAGAGAGAGAGAGAGAGAGAGAGAGAGACAGACAGACAGACAGACAGACAGATAGAGAGAGTAAGAAGAAAAACCGAACTGCTTTCCCCCGTCCCCTTGGCACAGCTCGCCCGCCTTTCTTCTCCCCGCTACACTAAAACTCAGGCAAAACCCGAATTTTTCTTTGATATTTGCAGTGCAGCTGAAATTCGCGTTTGCTCTCGCCCATCAATGTTTATATTATAGCTTCATCAGTCATTTATGATGGACATTTGTTGTTCATAAAATTGTTTATGTGGCTCTGCGGTTTCGGCCTCATATATAAAATTATGCAAAGTACTACCAGAGAGAGAGAGAGTCAGCTCGTCCCGCGGCTGCCATTGGTCATGTGCGAGCGATGCCAGGCTTAAAGGTCTCCGCTGATCTCCTCATGACCTCATGGGGCTCTCATGGCGGCTTATTTACGTTGCCGAAGCGGTTATTAACGAGACCAGGGAGTATTGATCGGTGCCGTGGGAGCCTGGAGATCAAAGCGGCGACGTATTAGTAACTGTCATGGCAGAATGTAAATAGAAATCGAGTGGAGCCATTGATTAGTCGGAGGATGTTTTGTAAACACGCCCGATGCAATTAAACTTTAAAAGTTGACATTTCTCTGCTCTTTTGCCGAGGGCGATCCAACCTGATGTTTAATCGCCAAATGCATTTCAACAGTGCACATTTTCCGTGGGCAAAATCGACATCAAATAAAAGTCTAGAG
>NC_091553.1:6884505-6892005 GCF_042767895.1 Penaeus vannamei
TCTCCCTGCCTGCCCCCCCACCCCACCCTCTCCCCTTCCTTCCCCCCCCCCACCCTCTCCCCTTCTTCCCTGCCTGCCTCCCCCCCCCTTCCCTCCAAGTCTGCTAAGGGCAAGTTTGAAAGCGAGGGAGAGAAAGAGACAGAGAAGGGTGGGGGGGAAAAGGAGCCAATTTAAGAGATTTTTTTCAGGTCCTGCTCGACATGTGTTTATTTTGTTAAATCGTGTGTAAAGCGCGGGTTGGGCGAGAGCGACGAAGGGGTGAGGGAGCCCAGGTACTTTGTTATTGTCGACCAGCTGTGTGTGTGTGTGTGTGTCAGTGAAGAACCTCCTTCTGTGCACTATTAACGTCACCATTTACTATGTCAGTTGAGTTATTTTTAAACCTCTTTATTATATTTGCTATTGTCGTGAACTAGCACCCTCTCTCCCCAATCGTTAACGTTATCGCTAGTGTTATTAATGTCAATTTAATCAGGCACTTTATGCGAGACTAATCATAATATTGTCCTTAATTATACTATTTTTATAAGAAACTGCACTGTTAAGTTGTTTGCGAAGTAAAATAAAAGAAAAATGGCGGAAAAATGAAAACATGAATATTGCCATAACATTAGCTTTTAATTTATTCCTGTTTTTCATATCTTAAATACATTCTCAAGACAATTTATAGTCGCGTTATTCCAAATTAACTTGAAAATACAGAATCAAAAGAAAAAAACAACAAACACCTGAATATACGTATCTTAATCAAGAATAATGATCATAATAATAAACTTAAAACCATTTGGGACTCGAAATATAGACGAGCCGGCAACTTCACATTTGATCAGCTGATGATGCTGCCGGATTTGCAATAGACTTATATGTGTAATAATTTGCATGCAGATAGATAGATAGGTAGATTGATAAATAGATAGGTAGATAGCTAGATAAATAGGTAGGTTGATTGATAGATAGACAGATCTATAGATGGGTAGAGAGATATAGATAGGTATATAGACAGATAGGCAGACAGATAAATAAATAGACATAAAGTGATGGACAGATAGATAGATAGATATATTGATAAATTAATATATAGATTAATAGATGAATAGATATGTAGATAAATAGACAGATATATAGGTAGGTAGAGAGATGGATGAACAAGTAATTATAACAGTACTAACAATAATAATGACGCTCTAATTAATTAATAATTGTAGTTATGATAAAGATAACAATATTGATATTAATGATAATAGTAATAATAATAATGGTAATGATAATAATTAATATTATTACAACAGTAAGAATAAAACTAGTGATGATAATGATAACAGTAACAACAACCATAATAATAATGATGATGATAATGATGATTATGATGATAATGATAATGATAACAATAATAATATTAATGATGATATTTATAATAATGATGAGAACAATAATGATAATTATTATAATAATAATAATTATTATTATTGTTATTATCATTACTATTATTAGTAGTATTATTATCATTATCATACATAAAAGTTATGATAATCAAAATAATGAAAGTGAAAATTATAACAATAATGATTATAATAACAACTATAATAATAATAATAATAAACCAATGACAATAATGATAATAATAATACTAAGAATGATAAAAGTAATGAGTAACCATAAAATATTGATAATAATAATAATAATAATAATAATAATGACAGCAATGATAATAATGATAATAATAAAAATAATAACAATAATAATGATGATAACAATAATAGTAATACTAGCAATGATAGTGATAACAAAAATAATAATGACTGTAATAATAACGATGATTATGATAATACTAATACTGAAATGATAATAATAATATTAATGATACGATGATAACTATAATTAAAATAATAATAACAATAATGATCATAAGGATGATAATAATAATGAGTAATAATGAGAATAATGATAATAATATTAATAATGATAATGATGATGATAATAATAATAATAATAATAATAATAATAATAATAATAATAATAATAATAATAATAACAATAATAATAATAATAATTAGAATAATGATAATAATAATAATAATAATAATAATAATAATAATAATAATAATAATAATAATAATAATAATAATAATAATAATAATAATAACAATGATAATAAAACAGCAATAATAATAACAACAATATCGATAATAATGATGATTATAAAAACAATTGTAATAATAACAGTCTACCTCCCAACCCTCCATGTTTGCAGCACGCTTCAGAACTTGTAAAACGACATCAGAATCTCATTATCTTGCATAAAGAACAAAATCCCCCTAATTTATAACGAAAGGATACGATGACGTTCAAATGTTTTTTTTTTTTTTTTTTTTTTTTTCTTTTTTTAATGGCGTTTTTTTTTTTTTTTTTTTTTTTTTTTTAGATTGCCTCGTTGTAGTTTCAGGTCTTGTGTAATTAACTTGGAATCGTGTTTTTATGTATGTATGAGGGGAGATAAAGCTGATATTTTCATAGTTTTTTTATGCTATGATAGTATTATGTTGCACACACATACGCGCGTATGTGTTTATATGTAGGAATGGTGTGTGTGTGTGTGTGTGTGTGTGTGTGTGTGTGTGTGTGTGTGTGTGTGTGTGTGTGTGTAAGTGTCTGTGTAAGTGTCTTTGTAAGTGTCTGTGTGTGTGTAAGTGTCTGAGTAAGTGTCTTTGTAAGTGTCTGTGTGTGTCTGTGTAAGTGTCTGTGTGTGTGTGTGTGTGTGTGTGTGTGTGTGTGTGTGTGTGTGTGTGTGTGTGTGTGTAAGTGTCTGTGTAAGTGTCTTTGTAAGTGTCTGTGTGTGTGTAAGTGTCTGAGTAAGTGTCTTTGTAAGTGTGTGTGTAAGTGTCTGTGTAAGTGTAAGTGTGTGTGTGTGTGCGTGTGCGTGTGTGTGTGAGTGTGCGTGTGCGTGTGCGTGTGCGTGTGCGTGTGCGTGTCCGTGTGCGTGTGCGTGTGCGTGTGCGTGTGCGTGCAGATATAAATACACACATTTTGAAGACGGACACGAAAGACGCAGTCACGAGACATAAAATTACTTGCTATCGCAAATTATTCACGATTTAGCAGGTGATGCATGGCCGAAACGATCGTTAAATATAGTCAGCATTTGAATTTAAAATAACAAGTAAACATTAGATATGGATATCGATAAATGAAACAGCTATTTTTGAATTTATGAAATGCAATAAAATTAACGAACTTTAAAAGGTGGGGGAGCGGGAACCGTTAGCGGGGGAGGGATGGGGGGATGGGGGGGGTAGTCGCTCGCCATGAGGCTATAAAGCTGTTTGTTTGTTTGTTTATTTGTCCTGTTTCGTGTCAACAAAAAGTGATTAATTCGTGTACATGAAGGTACATTGGGCGTGTTCATTTGAGCATGTGAATTTAGTTTTATTATTGTTTTATTGCTGTTTTTTTTTTTTATATTGTATATTTACGTGTTATGGAGTTTGAATATTTCTAGAAAAAACGCTTAATAAAGAGACACTTTCTTCGTTATTGTTCCTCGATACGGGAGTCGACGAAGACATGGCGGGCGGGAGAGGGCGTGGGCGTGAAGAAAAAAGGAACCCCATCAGCGACAACGAAGGGATATCGGAAGCAATAGCGAAGGTGGGCGGCACAGGCAGGACACACCAAGGTCCTCGAAGAAGATGATGAAGATTGGCGTTCTTAGGCAAGGGGACAGTCTGCGAGGTAGGCCGGTGACGATGACAGGGCGATGCGCAGGATAACAGGAGGCGTGAGTTACAGAGTTTGGCTCATCAGTCATGAGAGATATCAGAGCCAAGGAAGAGCCAGTGGTGCGCTTTCCTCAGGATAAATTGCACAAGAGCAAGACAAGTTCCAGAGCCACGCTTTTAACGTACTCTGGGCTATCTGTTTATCTATTTATTCTTACACACACATTCAGAAATATATATGAATACATTTATATATATATATATATATATATATATATATATATATATATATATATATATATATACATATATATATATACATATATGTGTGTGTGTGTTGATTTGAAAGACATTTACAGAGCAATTTACATGCCCTGCAAAAGGCTAATGTAAGATATCCAAGCACTTTATCTGGCTACTCTTGCACTGACGGAGGGACCCTATAGTCCGATATTGAATACAAATGAGTGAAAGGCTGCACCGTAGTACTCAACTTAAATCTTAGTTTACTTAGTGAATGAAAGATTCACTTACACGATTATCCATACCCATTGTAGTGAGGCTAACCGCTGGCCAAGACGTCTCTAAAGATTTTTTTTCCTTGAATTGTAGTTCCTGAGAAAACAGTTATTGTGTGAAGTACATCATTTCTATCTTTTGTAGTAACATTTGTAGCAGGTTCCTTCTTTCCTGTCGAGTAAGGATTGTGCTGGCTGAGGAGCTGTTCTTGCTGGAACTGAGGCAAGTGCTGAGGCCGGAACTGACATTGAGAGTAATGCTGAAACTGGCATTAAAATGTGCTGAAGCAGACACCGAACTGGCACTGAAGCAGGTGCTGAAGCAGACGCCGAAATTGGCACTGAAGCAGGTGCTGAAGCAGACGCCGAAATTGGCACTGAAGCAGGTGCTGAAGCAGACGCCGAAATTGGCACTGAAGCAGGTGCTGAAGCAGACGCCGAAATTGGCACTGAAGCAGGTGCTGAAGCAGACGCCGAAATTGGCAATGAAGCAGATGCTGAAGCAGACGCCGAAATTGGCAATGAAGCAGATGCTGAAGCAGACGCCGAAATTGGCACTGAAGCAGATGCTGAAGCAGACGCCGAAATTGGCACCGAAGCAGGTGCTGAAGCAGACGCCGAAATTGGCACTGAAGCAGACGCTGAAATTGGCACTGAAGCAGACGCTGAAATTGGCACTGAAGCAGGTGCTGAAGCAGACGCCGATATTGGCGCTGAAGCAGACGCTGAAATTGGCAATGAAGCAGTTGCTGAAGCAGACGCCGAAATTGGCACCGAAGCAGATGCTGAAGCAGACGCCGAAATTGACACTGAAGCAGGTGCTGAAGCAGACATCGAAATTGGCACTGATGCAGACGCCGAAATTGGCAATGAAGCAGGTGCTGAAGCAGACGCCGAAATTGGCACTGAAGCAGATGCTGAAGCAGACGCCGAAATTGGCACTGAAGCAGATGCTGAAGCAGACGCCGAAATTGGCAATGAAGCAGATGCTGAAGCAGACGCCGAAATTGGCACCGAGGCAGGTGCTGAAGCAGACGCCGAAATTGGCACTGAAGCAGATGCTGAAGCAGACGCCGAAATTGGCAATGAAGCAGGGGCTGAAGCAGACGCCGAAATTGGCACCGAAGCAGGTGCTGAAGCAGACGCCGAAATTGGCACTGAAGCAGATGCTGAAGCAGACGCCGAAATTGGCAATGAAGGAGGTGTTGAAGCAGACGCCGAAATTGGCACTGAAGCAGATGCTGAAGCAGACGCCGAAATTGGCAATGAAGCAGATGCTGAAGCAGACGCCGAAATTGGCACTGAAGCAGATGCTGAAGCAGACGCCGAAATTGGCACCGAAGCAGGTGCTGAAGCAGACGCCGAAATTGGCACTGAAGTAGGTGCTGAAGCAGACGCCGAAATTGGCACCGAAGCAGGTGCTGAAGCAGACGCCGAAATTGGCAATGAAGCAGATGCTGAAGCAGACGCTGAAATTGGCACTGAAGCAGACGCCCAATTGGCACCGAAGCAGGTGCTGAAGCAGACGCCGAAATTGGCACTGAAGCAGATGCTGAAGCAGACGCCGAAATTGGCACTGAAGCAGGTGCTGAAGCAGACGCCGAAATTGGCACCGAAGCAGGTGCTGAAGCAGACGCCGAAATTGGCACTGAAGCAGATGCTGAAGCAGACGCCGAAATTGGCACCGAAGCAGATGCTGAAGCAGACACCGAAATTGGCAATGAAGCAGGTGCTGAAGCAGACGCCGAAATTGGCACTGAAGCAGGTGCTGAAGCAGACGCCGAAATTGGCACCGAAGCAGGTGCTGAAGCAGACGCCGAAATTGGCACTGAAGCAGATGCTGAAGCAGACGCCGAAATTGGCATCGAAGCAGATGCTGAAGCAGACACCGAAATTGGCAATGAAGCAGGTGCTGAAGCAGACGCCGAAATTGGTGCTGAAGCAGATGCTGAAGCAGACGCCGAAATTGGCACTGAAGTAGGTGCTGAAGCAGACGCCAAAATTGGCAATGAAGCAGATGCTGAAGCAGACGCCGAAATTGGCACTGAAGCAGGTGCTGAAGCAGACGCCGAAATTGGCACCGAAGCAGGTGCTGAAGCAGACGCCGAAATTGGCACTGAAGCAGATGCTGAAGCAGACGCCGAAATTGGCACCGAAGCAGATGCTGAAGCAGACACCGAAATTGGCAATGAAGCAGGTGCTGAAGCAGACGCCGAAATTGGCACTGAAGCAGGTGCTGAAGCAGACGCCCAAATTGGCACTGAATCAGGTGCTGAAGCAGACGCCGAAATTGGTGCTGAAGCAGACGCCGAAATTGGTGCTGAAGCAGACGCCGAAATTGGTGCTGAAGCAGACGCCGAAATTGGTGCTGAAGCAGACGCCGAAATTGGTGCTGAAGCAGACGCCGAAATTGGTGCTGAAGCAGACGCCGAAATTGGTGCTGAAGCAGGTGCTGAAGCAGACGCCGAAATTGGCACCGAAGCAGGTGCTGAAGCAGACGCCGAAATTGGCACTGAAGCAGATGCTGAAGCAGACGCCGAAATTGGCACCGAAGCAGGTGCTGAAGCAGACGCCGAAATTGGCACTGAAGCAGGTGCTGAAGCAGACGCTGAAATTGGCACTGAAGCAGACGCCGAATTGGCACCGAAGCAGGTGCTGAAGCAGACGCCGAAATTGGCACTGAAGTAGGTGCTGAAGCAGACGCCGAAATTGGCACTGAAGCAGGTGCTGAAGCAGACGCCCAAATTGGCACTGAAGCAGGTGCTGAAGCAGACGCCCAAATTGGCACTGAAGCAGGTGCTGAAGCAGACGCCCAAATTGGCACTGAAGCAGGTGCTGAAGCAGACGCCCAAATTGGCACCGAAGCAGATGCTGAAGCAGACGCCGAAATTGGCACTGAAGCAGGTGCTGAAGCAGACGCTGAAATTGGCACTGAAGCAGACGCCCAATTGGCACCGAAGCAGGTGCTGAAGCAGACGCCGAAATTGGCACTGAAGCAGATGCTGAAGCAGACGCCGAAATTGGCAATGAAGCAGGTGCTGAAGCAGACGCCGAAATTGGTGCTGAAGCAGACGCCGAAATTGGTGCTGAAGCAGACGCCGAAATTGGTGCTGAAGCAGACGCCGAAATTGGCACTGAAGCAGGTGCTGAAGCAGACGCCGAAATTGGCACCGAAGCAGGTGCTGAAGCAGACGCCGAAATTGGCACCGAAGCAGGTGCTGAAGCAGACGCCGAAATTGGCACCGAAGCAGGTGCTGAAGCAGACG
>NC_091553.1:6904505-6907005 GCF_042767895.1 Penaeus vannamei
CATTCCAGCTCCTTTGTTCCCATTCCAGTTCCTGGGTTGCTATTCCAGTTCCCTTGTTCCTATTCTAGCTCCTGTGTTCCCATTCCAGCTCCTGTGTTCCCATTCCAGCTCCTGTGTTCCCATTCCAGCTCCTGTGTTCCCATTCCAGCTCCTGTGTTCCCATTCCAGCTCCTGTGTTCCCATTCCAGCTCCTGTGTTCCCATTCCAGCTCCTGTGTTCCCATTCCAGCTCCTGTGTTCCCATTCCAGCTCCTGTGTTCCCATTCCAGCTCCTGGGTTACCATTCCAGCTCCTGTGTTCCCATTCCAGCTCCTGTGTTCCTAGTCCAGCTCCTGTGTCCCTATTTCAGCTTCTGTGTTCCCATTAAAGCTTCTGTGTTCCCATTCCAGCTCCTGTGTTCCTATTCCAGCTCCTGTGTTCCTATTCCAGCTCCTGGGTTCCCATTCCAGCTCCTGTGTTCCCATCCCAGCTCTTGGGTTCCTATTCCAGTTCCCTTGTTCCCATTCCAGCTCCTGTGTTCCTATTCCAGCTCCTGTGTTCCCATTAAAGCTTCTGTGTTCCCATTCCAGCTCCTGTGTTCCTATTCCAGCTCCAGTGTTCCCATTAAAGCTTCTGTGTTCCTATTTCAGCTCCTGCGTTCCCATTCCAGCTTTTGGGTTCCTATTCCAGTTCCCTTGTTCCCATTCCAGCTCCTGTGTTCCTATTCCAGCTCCTGTGTTCCCATTCCAGCTCCTGTGTTCCCATTCCAGTTCCTGTGTTCCCATTCCAGCTCTTGGGTTCCTATTCCAGTTCCCTTGTTCCTATTCCAGCTCCTGTGTTCCCATTCCAGCTCCTTTGTTCCCATTCCAGCTCTTGGGTTGCTATTCCAGTTCCCTTGTTCCCATTCCAGCCCCTTTGTTCCCATTCCAGCTTTTGTGTTCCCAATCCAGCTCCTGTGTTCCTATTCCAGCTTCTGTGTTCCTATGGCAGCTCCTGTGTTCCCATTCCAGCTCCTGGGTTGCTATTCCAGCTCCTGGGTTCCCATTCCAGCTCATGTGTTCTCATTCCAGCTCCTGTGTTCCCATTCCAGTTACTGCGTTCCCATTCCAGCTCCTGGGTTCCCATTCCAGCTCCTGGGTTGCTATTCCAGCTCCTGGGTTGCTATTCCAGCTCCTGGGTTCCCATTCCAGCTCCTGGGTTGCTATTCCAGCTCCTGTGTTCCCATTCCAGCTCCTGGGTTCCCATTCCAGCTCCTTTGTCCCCATTCCAGCTCCTGGGTTACCATTCCAGCTCCTGTGTTCCTATTCCAGTTCCTGTGTTCCTATTCCAGCTCCTGTGTTCCTAGTCCAGCTCCTGTGTTCCTATTTCAGCTCCTGTGTTCCCATTAAAGCTTCTGTGTTCCTATTTCAGCTCCTGTGTTCCTATTAAAGCTTGTGTTCCCATTCCAGCTCCTGCGTTCCCATTCCAGCTCCTGTGTTCCTATTTCAGCTCCTGTGTCCCCATTAAAGCTTCTGTGTTCCCATTCCAGCTCCTGGGTTCCCATTCCAGCTCCTGTGTTCCTATTCCAGCTCCTGTGTTCCCATTCCAGCTCCTGTGTTCCCATTCCAGCTCCTGGGTTCCTATTCCAGCTCCTGTGTTCCCATTCCAGCTCCTTTGTTCCTATTCCAACTTCTGTGTTCCTATTCCAGCTCATGTGTTCCCATTCCAGCTCTCTCCTAACCCAATCTCTTTCCCACCTCCCTGCTCTTTCCTCCCCTTCCTCCCCCTCCCCCTCCTCCCCCATGCCCCACCCCCACCCGCCCACCCCTTCCCCTCCTCCCCCTTGCCCCACCCGCCCCCGCCGTCACTTGCCCTGAAGGAGCCCCGACTCGGCAACCAGATCAAGCCCGTATGTTCATTGAACTAAAAGCATCAGTTCCCGAACCTGACATATAATCTCACGCGCGGTATCAAGGCGTGATTCGAGGCCCCGGAACGGCAAGCCCCTATGGCCACCCAGGGAAATCCTTCTCATAACCCGGGCGAAGATGTTGATTTTATACGACACTAGCGAGAGTTACGCCTCGCCTCGCCGCCCGCCCGCCCGCCGCCCCCCCCTCGGATCGGCTGGAACAGTGCGAGTTCGAATATTATCCCCGCGTGGGCGCCGTAACTCCCCCCGCGCAAGGTGTATTCAGGTAATGTGATCCTGAAACCCGGACCATTTTTCAGGCTTGTAGGGAAACACCGCAGAAATGGGTATTGAATCCCCGGCTGCGCCTCTGGGGACCCACACAATGGCGGAAAGTGAGCGAGTGTTGCCAGGTCGTGAGGTTGAGGAAAGGTTTTTAGTTTTTATTCATTTTTTCCGCCACCATGTTGCGGATATATCATTTTTACCATCATAATCAACCGAAGGCCGGATAGACGTAGATATGTCCCTCTCGTCGACGATCAAGCCAATCGAATGTATTACACGGAGAGTTCGCGTTGGCTTCGGCGCTTGGCAATACTGCAGGCTGATGCTTACCAGGTATGGTGGC
>NC_091553.1:6912005-6919505 GCF_042767895.1 Penaeus vannamei
TAAAGAGTGTGTAAGAGAGAAAGACAGAAAGAGAGAGAAAGACGAAGGTGGGTGGGGAGAGCGAGAGAGAGAGAGAGAGAGAGTGAGAGAGAGGTAAAGAGAGAGAGAAAGAGAGAGAGAAAGAGAAGGAAAGACAAACAGACAGACAGACTGACAGACAGACAGAAAGACAGGAGCGAAGAAAGAGAAATACAGAGTATGAGAAGGACAGAGAAATAAAGAGTGTGTAAGAGAGAAAGACAGAAAGAGAGAGAGAGACGGTGGTTGGAGAGAGAGAGAGAGAGAGAGAGAGAGAGAGAGAGAGAGAGAGAGAGAGAGAGAGAGAGAGAGAGAGAGAGAGAGAGAGAGAGGATAGATAGATAGATAGATAGATAGATAGATAGATAGAGAAAGAAAGAAAGAGAGAGAGAGAAAGACAAGAAAGAGAGACAGACAGACAGACAGACAGAGAGAAAGAAAGAGAGAGAGAGAGAGAGCACACCAGAAGAAAGAAAGCCAAGGTATGCAGTGCGCCTCCCGCTACGCTGTTTAACCCGGAGTTAACTCATTTTAATTTCCGACTAACACAACTTTCCCTGCTCTTTAGGCCTACTCCTGGCAAGACGACGAAAGCGGAGTCTCGAGTAGACAAATGTAGTCGTTCTGGAGTAGATACATAACGTTTACAAAAAAAAAGAGTATTTTTTCGTCTTCCTTTAACATATAAAAGTTTTTTTTGGTGTGTGTGTGTGTGTGTGTGTGTGTGTGTGTGTGTGTGTGTGTGTGTGTGTGTGTGTGTGTGTGTGTGTGTGTGTGTGTGTGTGTGTGTGTGTGTGTGTGTGTGCGTGCGTGCGTGCGTGCGTGCGTGCGTGCGTGCGTGCGTGCGTGCGTGTGTGTGTGCGTGTACGTGTGCGTGCGTGTGTGTGTTATTCCACGACGTCTGTTCATTACCAAAAAACAAAAGAAAATAATATATGTGAACAGTACCCACATATACACACATAATCCCGGTTGGATATTTCAGATGAACAAACGTGTTTTATTGAGCAAACCTCATGCATTAGGTATGGAATGAATATATGCTGCAGGTGGACTCGGGGTTCATTATATATACATGTAATACTTGCGAATTTAGTTTGCATGTTAGGGTGAAGTGTAGGGGTTTGATCAAAGGAACTTGGCTTATATGTGTTTTATTAGGCGAGAGATAGCGGGGGCTTCATACAGTCACTTTAACAGCGACGGCGTTCATATAATATTTAAGTGTGACGTCATTCCTATCATCACTATGTGACGTCATTCATATCGCCATTAACAGCGACGTCATTCTAACTATCAGTATGACGTCATTTATACCATCATTAACAGTCGTGTCATTCCTATCATCACTATGACGTCTTTCCTATCACTATGACGTCATTCATATCATCACTATGACGTCATTCTTATCACCACTAACAGCGACGTCAGTATGGCGTCATTTATATCATCACTAACAATGACATCATTCCCATCCCTAAATGTGACGGCATTCCAACCACCACAGACTGTGACGTCATTCACATCATTACTAATTGACGTCCTTCCCATCATCCCTAAATGTGACGTCATTCCAACCACCACTACTTGTGACGCCAATTCTTAAGCCCCGCCCCCCCCAAGAGATGCATGTCTCTCAGCTGATACACTCTTCTCAGCATATCTCCGGATGTCTTGTCGAATGAAGTGTGTCTCACTGGCAAACCGCCGCCCATGCGACTCAATGCCCACGAGAGTGTGGGCGGGCGGGCGGGCGAGAGGTGAAGGCGAGCCAACGGGGAAGGCTAGAGCAGTAGCAACTCGAGGAGGTGTCATGGCGTCCCACAGGGTTATTCTGATGATTGTTCAATGAAAATATAACCATTACATTCATTATTTTCTATCTTTTTTGAAAAGTGAGAAGACCAAAATGATCAACCTTATTCACAACGTATCCGTAACTCTTGTGACGTCATCAAAATAAACCCCGTGTGTTTTTGTTTTTGCTTTTTTTCCAAAAATAGAATCAGACGCCATGACACCTCCTCGAGTTGCTACTGATCTAGCCTTCCCTTCGAGCAAAGCCCCACGAAGCAGAAGATCGACTCCGACTCCCGAAACCCTTCAAAGCTCCTGCCTAATATTCATGCTATCTGCTTTCTTTTCAACTTCAAGAAATTAATTACCTCGTTCAGGAGAGCGTCTCACGGCATGGAGTCCAGGGGCGTGGGACTCCTCCTCCTGCCGCCGGGACTGTGATTAACTTGGTGAAAATGTCACTGAGGGACGAGTTTGATTCGGAACGTCTCGAGTCTTGGATCGAAATCGAAAAAAATGGAGGTTTGGAAGATCAGGATCATTTTTTGTTTATTTATTTGAGTCGAGTTTTCTTTCTCCTTTAAATTTTTGAGACAGAAATGAGATATTGGCAAAGAATCGATGCTTACCTTAAGCATGAATGGGTATACTCACACACACACACACACACACGCACACACACACGCACACACACACACACACACACACACACACACATATATATCCATATATATTTATATATGTATGCATATATATATGTGTGTGTGTGTGTGTACATACATACATACATATATATATATATATATATATATATATATATATATATATATATATATATATATATATATATATATATATATATGCATGCATATAAATTATATATGCGTATGTGTAGAAAACTCATGAACATGTCAGCTACTGATCGGAACAAATCAAAATGTCTCGAACTGGGTCTTTGGGGAGTACCTGGAACTACATAATGCTACAAAGTAGCAGGACCAATGACCGCGCCTTTTCTGAGAACATCGACGCAGGATCCGAATCCTTTTAGTAAGGGCTGAAGAGGCTACCACAGACCTAATAAATCCAACGCGCACACAAAATGTTAATCGGCCAACCCTTGACGCGCCAGAGCCCCTCGAAGCCGTTGTGTGACCTGAGCCTGGCGTCCTCACAGTACGTCGCCGCTTCGAATCACCCGAGACTTCGAACGAACCCTCAAGGAGATGTTTCGTAGTCAGGAAGTGCTTCGAAACTTTCAAACCGCGTTGGATAAGCTCGAATCTATTACGCTTTGTTTACTGCTTAATCGAAAAGCGCTCGAATCACCCGAGACTTCGAGCGAACCCTCAAGGAGGTAATTCATAGTCAATGAGTGCTTCGAAGCCTTCAAAACCCAACAGATGAATTCGAATATTTTTACGTGTTTATCACACAATCGAAACATCGCTCGAATCATCCGAGACATCGAACGAATCATCAAGCAGATGATACATAGTCAAGAAGTGCCTCGAAGCCTTCAAAACCCAACAGATGAATTCGAATCTTTTACACGTGTTTATCACACAATCGAAACATCGATCGAATCATCCGAGACATCGAACGAACCCTCAAGCAGATGATTCATAGTCAAGAAGTGCTTCGAAGCTTATAAAACGGAACAGACGGAATTCGAATCGTTCCGTCTCCTTATTACGCAATCGAAACAGCGCTCGCTCTTCGTGCCGGACATAATGACTTTGCTGACCTCATTAATCACAGTCTCATCAGCATTATCTTTCTGTTGACACGCTATCGAGGACCTCATTGGGGATTCCATTGAGGGGGGAGGGGGGGGATACACTACCTCCCTTTCCTACCCCTCCTTCTTCTCCTCCTCTCTTCCTATCTGTTCTCTCTTTCTTTCTTTCTCTTTCTCTCTGTCTCTTTCCTTTTCTCTCCCTCTTACTCCCTTATCCCCCATCCATCTTCCATTTCCTATAGGCTTTCTCTCCCTTTCTATATCCATTTTTCATCCCCTCTTTCTCTCTCCTCCTCCAGTTATCTATCGAATCTAAACCGTTTATTTCCTTCTTTCATATATAAATATTTAGATGCACACTCAAGCTCTCTCTCTCTCTCTCTGCCCCTCCCTCTCTCTGTCTGTCTCCCTCTCTCTCCCTCCTTCCCTCCCTTACTCTCTGTCTCTCCCTCCCTTCCTCTCTGTCTCTCCCTCCCTTCCTCTCTGTCTCTCCCTCCCTTCCTCTCTCTCCCTCCCTCCCTCTCCCGCTCTCACCCCCTCCCTTCCTTCCTCTCTCTCCCTCCCTCCCTCCCTTCCTCTCTCTCCCTTTCTCTTTCTCTCTCCTTCATTTCATCTCTACCTCTCTCCCTCCCTCCCTTCCTCTCTCTCTCCCTCCTTCCCTCTTTCTCTCCCCCTTTCTCTCTCTCTCTCTCTCCTTCGTTTCATCTCTCTCCTATTTATCCCCTTTGTCTGTCCTTGTTTTTTTGTCATTTCGATGTCTCCCCTCACTTCGTTGACAATGCCAGTGCCTCTCTTTCCATCTCTTTTGTCACAAACGCAGCCTCCCTTCCATCCCCCTTTTCTCTCCGCCTTACCCTTCTGTCGTCTTCCCTCGAATGTCGTATATTTTGCTCATATAACTTTTTTTTCTTCTATTTCTTTTGTTTTTATTTTCATTTTGTTTTGTTCCTTTCCCCCCTTTGCCCTTTAGAGCGAGTCGTCATTCCTCCTTTCTCTTGCCTTTAGGTTTTTTAAATTATTTTGTTTCTTTTTCTTTTCTTGTCTTCCTTAATTGTATCATGTTTGGGATTTCCTCTTGGTTCTGTTGCTGGTATTACATTACAGAGAGAATTGTCAAGTGATGTGATGTCATGTGCTGTTTTTTTTTCTTTTTTTTTCTTGTCTTTGTTTTCTTGTTCTCTCGCTCGCTCTGTCTGTCTTTCTCTCCTCTCCCTCTCTCTCTCTGTTTCTATGTGTGTCTGTCCGTCTCTCTCTCTCTCTCTCTTTCTCTCTCTCCCTCTCCCTCAACCTCTCCCTCTCCCTCTCCCTCTCTCCCCCTCTCTCTCACCTTTCGTTTCTCTCTATCGTTTCTCTCAAGTATATTTATGTTCTCCTCATCTCCATCCTTACTTCTCTTCCCTCCATTCATCTCCTTCTCAGCACCTTATTACGTTCTCTTATCCCCCCATCTCCCTTTCCGTATCTTTCCCATTATCCCTTTCCGCTCCTCATATTCCATTTCTTATCTTTCTCCTGCCTCCGTATTTCCCCCATTATCCCCCCCCCCTCTCCCTCGCTGTCTATCCTCCCCCATTCCCCTTCTCCCCCTCCCTCCCCCTTCTTCGTTTCGCCTGCCAGCCTATTTCCTTCCTCTCTTCATCTTTCTCCTTCTCTCTGTTTCTCTGTCTATCTCTTTCTCTCTCTGTGTTTCTGTGTTTCTTTCTCTCTCTCTCTCTCTCTCTCTCTCTCTCTCTCTCTCTCTCTCTCTCTCTCTCTCTCTCTCTCTCTCTCTCTCTCTCTTCTGTTTCTATCTTTACCTCTCTCTCTCTCGCTCATCCTTTCTTCCCTCTCTCCCTCCTTTTTTCGCTTCATCTTCCCTCCCTCTTTCGTTTCTTCATTCTCTCCTTTCTTCGTTCCCTCATTCTCTCTTTCTTCCCTCCTTCCTTTCCTCCCTCATTCTTTCGTTCCCTCATTTCTTCCCTCGCTCCCTCCGTCGGTCTGCCTGCCATCTTCACCTTCATCTTTCTTCCCTCCCTCCCTTCTTCGATCTGCTTACCATCTTCCCTCCTTCCCTTCTCCCCTCCCTCCCTTCTTCGGTCTGCCTACCATCTCCCCCTTCATCTTTATTCCTCCCTCCCTCCCTCCCTCCCTCCCTCTCCCTCCCTCCCTCCTTAGCATCCTCCCCTCCATCTTCTTCTCGGCCCCTCTCTGCCTTCACCCTTCATTGCGTCTCCTCTTTACCGAGTCCTTTTGATCTCCATTTATTTTTTAGGTCTTTCAGGAATTGTAAATGATTCCCCAGGGCCCCTAAGCTCTACCCCCTATCCCCCTATCCCCCTATCCCTTAACCCCTACCCCCGTCCCCCTACCCTCCCTCTCCCAGCTCGGTCTTACACACCTCATTTTTCTTTCAGCGGCTTGTTTTCTTCTTTTCTTTCTCTCTCTTTCTTTTTTTTCTCTCTCTTTCTTTCTATTTCTCTCTTTCTCTTACTCTTTCTATTCTCTCTCACTCTCTGTCTCTCTCTCTCTCACTCACTCACTCTCTCTGCCTCTGCCTCTGCTTCTGTCTCTGTATCTGTCTCTGTCTCTCTTGCTCTTTCTTTTCTTTTCTTTTTTTTTTACCTTGTATTTATTGATGTGTCCATTTTATTATTCATCTGTATGTTCAATTGCCTGTCACCTATCTTCATACACATATATTTATCTGTGTGTGTCCGAGTACATGTATGTGAGTGCGTGTGTGAGCGTGTGAGAGCGTGTGTGAGTGTGTGTGTGTGTGTGTGTGTGTGTGTGTGTGTGTGTGTGTGTGTGTGTGTGTGTGTGTGTGTGTGTGTGTGCGTGCGTGCGTGTGCGTGTGCGTGTGCGTTTGTGTGAGTGAGTGAGTGTGTATCTTTATATATATATATATATATATATATATATATATATATATATATATATAAATGCACGTGTCTAATTATGCAACGCACACATAGCTTATCTCCCTCACCGGCTCGAAGTTGCACACGCATTTACGTTTTTATCACAAATACTTGATAGCCATTATCTCATGCAAACACACAAATGCAATTACTCACGGACACAGTATCTCACGCACGCATATATTCGCCCACACGCAGAGCGCATTCACACTGACACAACTGCACGACGTCTCCCCCCCCCCCCCGCCCACATTCTGGTCGGAGGGAGGGAGAGGGGTGGGGGGTGGGGCGTCGAAGTCGGAGGGAGGGGGCGGGGTGGGGTGGGGGGCGTCGAAGTCGGAGGGAGGGGGCGGGGGTGGCGTCGAAGTCGGAGGGAGGGGGCGGGTAGGGCGTCGAAGTCGGAGGAAGGGTGGGGTGGGGGGGGCGTCGAAGTCGGAGGGAGGGGTGTCATGACGGGTATGCGATGCTAGGTCCTAGTCATCGTCGGGTTCTAGTCACCGGTTCTAGGCCTAGTCATCGTCTGGTTCTAGGCCTAGTCATCGTCTGGGTCTAGTCACCGGTTCTAGGCCTAGTCATCGTCTGGGTCTAGTCACCGGTTCTAGGCCTAGTCATCGTCTGGGTCTAGTCATCGTCTGGGTCTAGTCACCGGTTCTAGGCCTAGTCATCGTCGGGTTCTAGTCACCGGTTCTAGGCCTAGTCATCGTCGGGTTCTAGGCCTAGTCATCGTCGGGTTCTAGTCACCGGTTCTAGGCCTAGTCATCGTCGGGTTCTAGTCACCGGTTCTAGGCCTAGTCATCGTCGGATTCTAGTCACCGGTTCTAGGCCTAGTCATCGTCTGGTTCTAGTCACCGGTTCTAGGCCTAGTCATCGTCGGGTTCTAGGCCTAGTCATCGTCTGGTCCTAGTCACCGGTTCTAAGTCCTAGTCATCGTCGGATTCTACTCACCGGTTCTAGGCCTAGTCATCGTCTGGTCCTAGTCACCGGTTCTAAGGCCTAGTCATCGTCGGATTCTACTCACCGGTTCTAGGCCTAGTCATCGTCTGG
>NC_091553.1:6929505-6932005 GCF_042767895.1 Penaeus vannamei
CTCCCCCCATTATATCTTCCCACCTAACTCTCCTTAACTCATTTAGCCCCATTAGAAGTCTTTATGTTTCTACTCCGTCTGAATAATTCATGGATACCTGTATAGGATCATTTGGTATCAGTCCCTTCCCACCGCGGCTACCTGATATTTGTAAGGGACGATCGTGTGAACCCTCAAAGTATACTCCTAAATAATATCTTATTTTTTGTGTTGATATTTTTTTCTGTTAAGGAATAGGAATGATGATAATAATGATGATGATGGTAATAGTGATGATGATGGTGATGATAAAAATAATGATAATAAAGATAACAATATTGACAATTAAGATGGTATTAGTAATGGTGATGATAGCAATGATAATTATAATCATTATGATAATAATGATGATGAAAATGGCAATAATAATGATAATAATAATATGAATGATAACGGGACGGTAGTATTAATCCTCAAATAAAACCTCCACGTGTTATTTTTGTACTTATTTTTTTCCATGTCATAATAATGTCACTTCATTTCAGTCAGAAATCCGTGACAGTTTATATCCTAGGATCATGTTCTTCCACTCCTTTTATCCCTCTCGTTCGATGACCTTTAACAATTATTTCAAAGAATGTCTTTCACTTAAGACCTTGGTGCTGCAATTATCATCCGTATACATGTTATGGCTGATGCATCAACACAGCTTCATGGCTTCTTCCGTGCAACTCCGTAAGAAAGTGAAAAGGGTAGTCGATGGAACAGCTTCTCTTATCTTTGTCTCTCTCTCTACGTCTCTGTCTCTGTCTCTGTCTGTCTCTCTCTCTCTCTGTTTCTGTCTGTCTCTGTCTCTCTCCCCCTCTCCCTCTCTCTCTCTCTCTTTATGTGTGTGTGTCTGTCTCTGTCTCTGTCTCTCTCTGTCTCTGTCTGCCTGTCTGTCTGTCTCTCTCTCTCTCTCTCTCTCTCTCTCTCTCTCTCTCTCTCTCTCTCTCTCTCTCTCTCTCTCTCTCTCTCTCCCTCCTTCACACCTTCTCTTAACCCCGAGAGGTACCCACTAGAAAGGGAAGAGGCAGAAGGAGTGGGGAATGAGAGGCAGAAGCTGAAGGAAGAAGAGAGGAGAGAGGAAGTAGGTGGTGAAGGAGAGGGAAGGGTAGGCAGAAGACGGGGAGGGGGAAGGAAGTAGCAGGCAGAAGACGGGGAAAGAGTGGGGAAAGGGGGGGGGAGAGAGGAAGTAGGCGGGGAAGGGAAGAGAAGGGAAGGGGAGGCAGAAGACGGGGAAAAGAAAAAGAAGAGAAAGGAAGTGGACGACAAAAGGAAGACAGGGAAGAGAATGGAAGGAGGAGAGGTAGAAGGCGGGGGAACCGGGGAATGGGGAAGGAAGAGAGAGAGGCAGAAAACGGGGAAGAGAAAAGATAGGGAAGACAGAGGGCGAAGAAGACAAGGAAAAGAAAGAGAAGAGAAATGAAAGGAAAGGCAGACGGCGGGGAAGACGAGGAAAGGGGGTGGGGAAGGAGAAGGGGGAGGGGAGAGTAGTCCGGGAGGGGTGTTGTCTGGGAACCGTATCTTCTCATTTGTTGATTATCTAACTTCGCGCTTTAATCCGTGTGCTACGGGCTTTGCACTACCAAAAGGAGATTTTGCACGTGCGTAAATGCCAGATGAGATTGAATGCCCCCCGGATTCTAATTTGAATTTTTATGATTATATCCGCACACGTCTTGAATAAGAATGCATTATAAAGGCGGAGGTGGTGCTCCTTCCTTGGTATTAGATCCTGTAAATATATCCTGAGAACCGAGAGGAAAAATCAGTTACGAACGAAGCAATGGACGGTTCCTCTGGGTAATATATTCTAACCCAACCCTTTATCTAATCTAATCAGTAGTTAGGTCGCATCCCATCCCTTCCGATTCTCTATGGCTCATAACATCCAAATTGGACCACTACTGCATCTTCCTTTACAGATACGTTCCTGCAGCGTCTGCGCGCCCCTTGCGATGGCTGCTCGACGCCCACCACCCAGGTAGCCCCGCTCTCGACGCCCTCGCCCCGGCCTTCCGTTTTTCTTCTTTTTCTTCTTCTTTCTTTCTTTCTTTCTTTGAAGAGTGGGGTGGTAGTGTGAGGAAACAGAGGTAGATTTACATGTAGAGTCCTATTTATGTATACAGATATTGTATTCGTCTAATTCATTGTAAGGGAATCCATAAGTTCCACATTCCTTTGTCATTTGCCAAACTCACCACATCACCACCTTTCTACAAATTAGCCGGTTACCAAGATAAAGAAAACAGTCCTATTTCTTGCGGCCATAATGTTCTTGATAAAAAGAATGGCACCATTTCTTGCGGCCAAACGCCCTCGAAAAAGTCTTTCTGTGTCTACTGGAAAGACCTCTTCGCTGCTGAACCATGTAAAGCAAACGAAACCAGTCCACCACTTCAAAAAACACAATGTTCCATCACCCATTAACAAAGTGGTTCCGGTTCCTCCGCCAACCCTTCTCACCACTTCGCTTCCT